>NW_025533979.1:255000-292500 GCF_020615455.1 Coregonus clupeaformis
TCTAGACGATTCTGTGCTTCCAACTTTGTGACAACAGTTTGGGGAAGGCCCTTCCCTGTTTCAGCATGACAATGCCCCTGTGCACAAAGCGAAGTCCATACAGAAATGGTTGTCGAGATCGGTGTGAAAGAACTTGACTGGCCTGCACAGAGCCCTGACCTCAACCCCATCAAACAACTTTGGGATTAATTGGAACGCCGACTGCGATCCAGGCCTAATCGCCCAACATCATTGCCCGACCGCACTAATGCTCTTGTAGCTGAATGGAAGCAAGTCCCCGCAGCAATGTTCCAACGTCTAGTGGAAAGCCTTCCCAGAAGAGTGGAGGCTGTTATATCAGCAAAGGGGGGACCAACTCCATATTAATGCCCATGATTTTGGAATGAGATGTTGCACGAGCAGGTGTCCACATACTTTTGGTCATGTAGTGTTAGTATATAAGCCCATACAGCGTTAACTTGATGCAATGGCAGTGAAATGATTGACAGACAGACAGAAGACAGGCAGAATGACAGGCAGGAAGACAGGCAGAAAGACAGGCAGAAAGACAGGCAGGAAGACAGGCAGGAAGACAGGCAGACAGACAGGAAGACAGGCAGACAGACAGGCATACAGACAGACGACAGGCAGGAAGACAGGCAGACAGACAGACAGACAGAATGACAGGCAGACAGACAGACAGACAGAATGACAGGCAGGAAGACAGGCAGGAAGACAGGTAGACAGACAGGCAGGAAGACAGGCAGACAGACAGGCAGACAGACAGGCAGGAAGACAGGCAGACAGACAGGAAGACAGGCAGACAGACAGACAGACAGACAGACATAGTCAGCATACTGTGACTGCTACTCTGTTTATTATCTATGCATAGTCACTTTACCCCTACCTACATGTACAAATTAGCTCGACTAACCTGTACCCCCTCACATTGACTCGGTACCGGTACCCCCTGTATATAGCCTCGTTATTGTTATGTAATTTTCTTGTGTTACTTTTTACTTTAGTTTATTTAATAAATATTTTCTGAACTCTATTTCTTATCCAAGATGGCGTAGTAGTGCAGTTCTGTTTTTGTCGTGTGTCTGTAAATACCCTGTTTTTTATTTTATTTTTCGTACATATTTTCCTATCAGACTTTTCATCCTTCTACAAAATATACTTTCCTGCAACCCGCCTCACTCAATGTGGAACGGATTCTATTATTGACTTACCTTTTATCTAGAACACAGGTGTCGAACTCATTCAATGGAGGGCCGAGTTTCTGCGGGTTTTCGCTCCTCCCTTGTACTTGAATGATAAATTAAGGTCACTAATCAGTAAAGAACTCCCCTCACCTGGTTGTCTAGGTCTTAATTGAAAGGAAAAATCAAAACCCGCAGACACTATGTGATGATCGTGACACACTAGGCCCTCCGTGGAATGAGTTTGACACCCCTGATCTAGAATCTCCAGTTGAAACTAGCTAGCCAGCTAACTAGCTACTTGCTATTAGCCACAGTTGCTATTTCACCCAGAACATTGGATTTTCTGCCGGAATAATTTAATCACTGGACATTAATCACCGGATCGCAACTAGCTAGCCGCAACCGAATGGATGTTGCTGTTTGGCTAATCACCACTGCCCCCGATGCAAGCACCAGTTAGCCTCGAGCTAGCCTAGAGCCAGGCTCATATCCCGGCTATCTACCTCTAGGTCTACCGGACGGGAGTAGCCAGCTAACTAGCTACTTGCTATCAGCTACCGTTAGCGGTTTTTCACCATTGTCCGTGGCCTGCACCACCTACCAGCCAGCTCTAGTCTGGACTATTATTCGGCCAGTCTGCACTGTCTGCACAGCGCGTTATCGACCCAGAGCATATCGGATTTTCTGCCGGAATCACTGAATCACTGGACCTTTAACTCCGGATTCATCGCTACCAGCTAGCTACAACAAAACGGACGCTGTGGTCTGGCTAATCATCCTGAGCTAGGCCCATCTCCCATCTCCCATCTCCCGGCTATCTACCTCTCTGTCAACCGGATGGGACCACCTAGTGTTGACACGGAGCCCAGCCGATCCTACACGACTGGTCTGCCGACGAAATCGTCTGATGAGGTAGATTTTACAACAGGCTTCCCGTTACGACGTTGACCACGAAGATTCCATCTGCTAGCCCCGGCCTGCTAGCACACGCTAGCCGTGCCCTCTTGCTCGCTAGTGCTTTAGCAGCCCCCGAACTACCTCCGAACCATCCTATTGCTGTTCACCGGACCTTATAACTCAGCTATACAGCTGATGTCTGCTGGACTGTTCCTTTTTACGGTACTGCATCCTGTTTATGTTTAGCCTCAGCCCAAACTGTGTCGTCATTACCAGCTGTTGTCTTAGCTCTCTCAAATTACACCTTGATTGCTTTATGCCTCTCTCCCTTGTCAATATGGTTAGCTTATTGTTGTTTCGGTTATTTCTAATTGTACTATTTCACTGTAGATCCCCCAGCCCAGCTAAACCTGCCTTAGATAGCTCCTTTGTCCCACCCCCCATACATGCGGAGACCGACTCAATTGGTGCCTCCAGTGATGCTATCTCTTTCATTGTTACCCAACGCTTAGGTTTACCTCCACTTTACTCATATCCTTCCATATCCTTGTCTGTACATAATGCCCTGAATCTTTTCTACAACGCCCGGAAATCTGCCCCCTTTATTCTATGTACCCAACGCACTAGAAGACCAGTTCTTAAAGCCTTTAGCCGTATCCTTATTCTAGTCCTCCTCTGTTCCTCTGGTGATGTAGAGGCTAACCCAGGCCCTGCAGCCCTCAGTATCACTCCTACTCCCCAGGCGCTATCATTTGCTGACTTCTGTAATCGCAAAAGTCTTGGTTTCTTACACATAAATATCAGAAGTCTACTTCCTAAGTTTGAGTTATTCACTGTGTTAGCACACTCCGCCAACCCTGATGTTCTAGCAGTGTCTGAATCCTGGCTTAGGAAGGCCACCAAAAATTCTGAAATTTCCATCCCCAACTATAACATTTTCCGTCTAGATAGAACTGCCAAAGGGGGTGGAGTTGCAATCTACTGTAGAGATAGCCTGCAGAGCTCTATCATACTATCCAGGTCTGTGCCCAAACAGTTTGAGCTTCTACTTCTAAAAATCCACCTTTCCAGAAATAAGTCTCTCACTGTTGCCGCTTGCTACAGACCCCCTCAGCCCCCAGCTGTGCCCTGGATACCATATGTGAATTGATTGCCCCCATTTATCCTCAGAGTTCGTACTGCTTGGTGACCTAAACTGGGAT
Source organism: Coregonus clupeaformis (assembly GCF_020615455.1). Taxonomy (NCBI): domain Eukaryota; kingdom Metazoa; phylum Chordata; class Actinopteri; order Salmoniformes; family Salmonidae; genus Coregonus; species Coregonus clupeaformis. The sequence goes on from NW_025533979.1 coordinate 258,284, forward strand.
ATGCTTAACACCCCGGCCATCCTACAATCCAAACTAGATGCCCTCAATCTCACACAAATTATCAACGAACCTACCAGGTACAACCCTAAATCCGTAAACATGGGTACCCTCATAGATATCATCCTGACTAACTTACCCTCTAAATACACCTCCGCTGTCTTCAACCAGGATCTCAGCGATCACTGCCTTATTGCCTGCGTCCGTAACGGGTCCGCGGTCAAACGACCACCCCTCATCACTGTCAAACGCTCCCTAAAACACTTTAGCGAGCAGGCCTTCATAATTGACCTGGCCCAGGTATCCTGGATGGATATAGATCTCATTCCGTCAGTAGAGGATGCCTGGTTGTTCTTTAAAAGTAATTTCCTCTCAATCTTAAATAAACATGCCCCATTCAAAAAATACAGAACTAAGAACAGATATAGCCCCTGGTTCTCCTCAGACTTGACTGCCCTTGACCAGCACAAAAACATCCTGTGGCGTACTGCATTAGCATCAAATAGCCCCCGCGATATGCAACTTTTCAGGGAAGTTAGGAACCAATATACACAAGCAGTCAGGAAAGCAAAGGCTAACTTTTTCAAACAGAAATTTGCATCCTGTAGCACTAACTCCAAAAGGTTTTGGGACACTGTAAAGTCCATGGAGAATAAGAGCACTTCCTCCCAGCTGCCCACTGCACTGAGGCTAGGAAACACTATCACCACCGATAAATCTACAATAATCGAGAATTTCAACAAGCATTTTGCTACGGCTGGCCATGCTTTCCACCTGGCTACCACTACCCCGGCCACCAACTCTGCACCCTCCGCTGCAACTTGCCCATGCCCCCCCGCTTCTCCTTCACACAAATTCAGACAGCTGATGTTCTGAAAGAGCTGCAAAATCTGGACCCCTACAAATCAGCTGGGCTAGACAATCTGGACCCTTTCTTTCTAAAACTAGCCGCAGAAATTGTCGCAACCCCTATTACTAGCCTGTTCAACCTCTCTTTCGTAACGTCTGAGATCCCCAGAGATTGGAAAGCTGCCGCGGTCATCCCCCTCTTCAAAGGGGGTGACACTCTAGATCCAAACTGTTACAGACCTATATCCATCCTGCCCTGCCTTTCGAAAGTATTTGAAAGCCAAGTTAACAAACAGATCACCAACCATTTCGAATCCCACCGTACCTTCTCCGCTATGCAATCCGGTTTCCGAGCTGGTCATGGGTGCACTTCAGCCACGCTCAAGGTCCTAAACGATATTATAACCGCGATTGATAATAGACAGTACTGTGCAGCCGTCTTCATCGACCTGGCCAAGGCTTTCGACTCTGTCAACCACCGCATTCTTATCGGCAGACTAAATAGCCTTGGTTTCTCAAATGACTGCCTCGCCTGGTTCACCAACTACTTCTCAGATAGAGTTCAATGTGTGAAATCGGAGGGCCTGTTGTCTGGACCTATGGCAGTCTCTATGGGGGTGCCACAGGGTTCAATTCTTGGGCCGACTCTTTTCTCCGTGTATATCAATGATGTCGCTCTTGCTGCTGGTGACTCTCAGATCCACCTCTACGCAGACGACACCATTTTGTATACATCTGGCCCTTCATTGGACACTGTGTTAACAAACCTCCAAACGAGCTTCAATGCCATACAACACTCCTTCAGTAGCCTCCAACTGCTCTTAAACACTAGTAAAACTAAATGCATGCTCTTCAATCGAACGCTGCTGGCACCCGCCCACCCGACTAGAATCACCACTCTCGACGGGTCTGACCTAGAGTATGTGGACAACTACAAATACCTAGGTGTCTGGTTAGACTGTAAACTCTCCTTCCAGACTCACATTAAGCATCTCCAATCCAAAGTTAAATCTAGAATCGGCTTCCTATTTCGCAACAAAGCCTCCTTCACTCATGCTGCCAAACATGCCCTCGTAAAACTGACTATCCTACCGATCCTTGACTTCGGCGATGTCATTTACAAAATAGCCTCCAACACTCTACTCAGCAAATTGGATGTAGTCTATCACAGTGCCATCCGTTTTGTCTCCAAAGCCCCATACACTACCCACCACTGTGACCTGTACGCTCTTGTTGGCTGGTCCTCACTACATGTTCAGTCGTCAAACCCACTGGCTCCAGGCCATCTATAAATCACTGCTAGGCAAATCCCCGCCTTATCTTAGCTCATTGGTCACCATAGCAGCACCCACCCGTAGTCTGCGCTCCAGCAGGTATATCTCACTGGTCATTCCCAAAGCCAACACCTCCTTTGGCCGCCATTCCTTCCAGTTCTCTGCTGCCAATGACTGGAACGAATTGCAAAAATCTCTGAAGCTGGAGACTCTTATCTCCCTCACTAACTTTAAGCATCAGTTGTCAGAGCACCTTACCGATCACTGCACATGTACACAGCCCATCTGAAATTAGCCCACCCAACTACCTCATCCCTATATTGTTATTTATTTTGCTATTTTGCACCCCAGTATCTCTATTTGCACATAATCTCTTGCACATCTAGCATTCCAGTGTTAATACTAATTGTAATTATTTTGCACTATAGCCTATTTATTGCCTTACCTCCATAACTTGCTACATTTGCACACACTGTATATATATTTTCTGTTGTATTTTATGACCTTATGTTTTTTTACCCCATATGTAACTCTGTGTTGTTGTTTTTATCGCACTGCTTTGCTTTATCTTGGCCAGGTCGCAGTTGTAAATGAGAACTTGTTCTCAACTGGCTTACCTGGTTAAATAAAGGTGAAATTAAAAAAATATTTAAAAAACTGCATTGTTGGTTAAGGGCTTGTAAGTGAGCATTTCACTGTAAGATCTACACCTGTTGTATTCGGCGCATGTGGCAAATAACATTTGATTTGATTTGACACTACTCAACAGCTTCAACTTTGGCATGCACTGGGCGACCACTTTGCCCAGATAAGTGACTGTTTCCTTAGCAAACTCATATTTGGCCAGATTAACTGTCAAACACGCCCAAGCCAACCTATCAAACAGCGCTTGTATACGTTGGACATGCTGAGACCAGGTGTCACTATAAATGACCATGTCATCCAAGTACACCGCACATCCGTCCAGACCAGAGACAACACAGTTCATGAGGCGCTGAAATGTTGCAGGTGCAAACCAAAAGGCATAACTTTAGAACACAGTCCAGAAGTTGAGGTGAAAGCACAAATCTCCCTTGGAGACAAGGGGACCTGCCAGTACCCTTTCAGAAGATTGAACTTGCTCACAAACTTTGCAGAACCTACTTGATCAACACAATCTTCCATACGAGGAAAGGAATCAGGCTTCGTAATGTTGTTAAATGCCTAAAAGATGCATCAGGCTTTTTTGACTAACAGACAAGGTGAAGCCCAACTGGAACAAGAATGTTCAGCAATATCGTTATCCAACATGTACTTGACCTCTGAGTCTAAGTGCTTGCGTTTGTCAGGAGAAACACGGTAGAGGCCTTATTGGCTGATCATCTCCAACATCAAGCTCAATGAGTTGAGTACGAGAGGACGTATCAGAAAACAGGATAACTAGACGGCACTACAATCTGCATGACAGGATCACCTACTTACAGTGAGGGAAAAAAGTATTTGATCCCCTGCTGATTTTGTACGTTTGCCCACTGACAAAGACATGATCAGTCTATAATTTTAATGGTAGGTTTATTTGAACAGTGAGAGACAGAATAACAACAAAAAAATCCAGAAAAACGCAAGTCAAAAATTTTATAAATTGATTTGCATTTTAATGAGGGAAATAAGTATTAATAAGTATTATAAGCTTGGTTTTCGCCAGGCATAATGGGACCCATCTCGTCCAAAAAGTTGACTCAAGTTTGCAAAAAAGCACCTGGATGATCATCAAGACTCTTGGAAGAACGTTCTATGGACAGATGATTCAAAAGTATAACTTTTTGGACGACATGGTTCCAGTAATGCCTGGCGAAAACCAAACTCTGCATTCCACAGTAAGAACATCATACCAAAGGTCAAGCATGGTGGTGTGATGGTTTGGGGATACTTTGCTGCCTCAGGACCTGGACGACTTGCCTTAATAGAAGGAACCATGAATTCTGCTCTGTATCAGATAATTCTACAGGAGAATGTCAGACCATCCGTCTGTGAGCTGAAGCTGAAGCGCAGCTGGGTCATGCAGCAAGACAATGATCCAAAATACACAATCAAGTCTATGTGAAAATTGCTAAAAAGCAACAAATTGGAAGTTTTGGAATGGCTTAGTCAAAGTCCAGACCTAATCCCAATTGAGATGTGGCAGGACTTGAAACGAGCAGTTCATGCTTGAAAACCCACACGTCACTGAGTTAAAGCAGTTCTGCATGGAAGAGTGGGCCAAAATTCCTCCACAGCGACGTGAGAGACTGATCAACAACTACAGGAAGCATTTGGTTGGAGTCATTGTAGCTAAAGGTGGCACAACCAGTTATTGAGTGTAAGAGGGCAATTACTTTTTCACACAGGGGAATTGGGTGTTGCATAACTTTGTTTATGAAAGAAATGAAATAAATATGTAATTGTTGTGTTATTTGTTCACTTATGTTCCCTTTATCTAATATTAGGTTTTGGTTGAAGATCTGATAACATTCAGTATCACAAATATGCAAAAGTAGAGAAAATTAGAAAGGGGGCAAATACTTTTTCATAGCACTGTACTAATTGATAAAAAAACTTTTTCTTTTGAAAAAACAAACCAAAAGGGAAACTTATAGGTGACATAATCAAAACTCAATACGAAACAGGTGCACACACAAGACTAGACAAAACAACTATCGAAACATCCAGCGGTGGCAGCTAGTACTCCGTGGACGACGAACGCCGAAGCCTGCCCGAACCAGGAGGAGGAGCAGCCTCGGCAGAATCCGTGACACAGCCGTCCCATATAGATTGCAAAATAGTTGGGAAGAGATTTTTGACGTACCGATTCCATGGCATAGTGTTTATGAACTGATACGCAAAACGACGCCGGATTCAAAACATATAATTTTTCAATTTAAATTATTATATAAAATTCTTGCTACCAATAGAATGTTATTTATATGGGGGATACAATCTTCCCAGCTCTGCAGATTTGGCTGCGAAGAGACAGAATCATTAGATCATTTGTTTTGGTTCTGTCCATTTGTAGCTTTTTTTGGACACAGGTCCAGGAATGGCTAAAGGATTGCAATATTTACCTGGAGCTAACCCTGCAGATAGCACTACTGGGTGATCTGAAAAGTCATAGTCAATCGATCAATAATATAATATAATATAATGTATATTTTTTATTTACAATCTGTAGAAACAATGAGAATAGAAAGGTTCAGAACTTTTGTAAAACATCACAGTTGAAATATACACTGCTCAAAAAAATTAAGGGAACACTAAAATAACACATCCTAGATCTGAATGAATGAAATAATCTTATTAAATACTTTTTTTCTTTACATAGTTGAATGTGCTGACAACAAAATCACACAAAAATTATCAATGGAAGTCAAATGTATCAACCCATGGAGGTCTGGATTTGGAGTCACCCTCAAAATTAAAGTGGAAAACCACACTACAGGCTGATCCAACTTTGATGTAATGTCCTTAAAACAAGTCAAAATGAGGCTCAGTAGTGTGTGTGGCCTCCACGTGCCTGTACTCCTCGACAGTCTGTGGTGCAACGTGGCGTTGGTGGATGGAGCGAGACATGATGTCCCAGATGTGCTCAATTGGATTCAGGTCTGGGGAACGGGCGGGCCAGTCCATAGCATCAATGCCTTCCTCTTGCAGGAACTGCTGACACACTCCAGCCACATGAGGTCTAGCATTGTCTTGCATTAGGAGGAACCCAGGGCCAACCGCATGAGCATATGGTCTCACAAGGGGTCTGAGGATCTCATCTCGGTACCTAATGGCAGTCAGGCTACCTCTGGCGAGCACATGGAGGGCTGTGCGGCCCCCCAAAGAAATGCCACCCCACACCATGACTGACCCACCGCCAAACCGGTCATGCTGGAGGATGTTGCAGGCAGCAGAACGTTCTCCACGGCGTCTCCAGACTCTGTCACGTCTGTCACGTGCTCAGTGTGAACCTGCTTTCATCTGTGAAGAGCACAGGGTGCCAGTGGCGAATTTGCCAATCTTGGTGTTCTCTGGCAAATGCCAAACGTCCTGCACGGTGATGGGCAGTAAGCACAACCCCCACCTGTGGACGTCGGGCCCTCATACCACCCTCATGGAGTCTGTTTCTGACCGTTTGAGCAGACACATGCACATTTGTGGCCTGCTGGAGGTCATTTTGCAGGGCTCTGGCAGTGCTCCTCCTGCTCCTCCTTGCACAAAGGCGGAGGTAGCAGTCCTGCTGCTGGGTTGTTGCCCTCCTACGGCCTCCTCCACGTCTCCTGATGTACTGGCCTGTCTCCTGGTAGCGCCTCCATGCTCTGGACACTACGCTGACAGACACAGCAAACCTTCTTGCCACAGCTCGCATTGATGTGCCATCCTGGATGAGCTGCACTACCTGAGCCACTTGTGTGGGTTGTAGACTCCGTCTCATGCTACCACTAGAGTGAAAGCACCGCCAGCATTCAAAAGTGACCAAAACATCAGCCAGGAAGCATAGGAACTGAGAAGTGGTCTGTGGTCACCACCTGCAAAACAAGTCCTTTATTGGGGGTGTCTTGCTAATTGCCTATATTTCCACCTGTTGTCTATTCCATTTGCACAACAGCATGTGAAATTTATTGTCAATCAGTGTTGCTTCCTAAGTGGACAGTTTGATTTCACAGAAGTGTGACTGACTTGGAGTTACATTGTGTTGTTTAAGTGTTCCCTTAATTTTTTTTAGCAGTATATATGGCAAATAGAAATCCTATATGGATGGTGTTAAGAGATAGATGGGTGGTGTTGAATGGAGTTGAAGGATTGGACTAATAACATCTAACAACAAGATAACTAATAATGTAAGCATACTGTGTCCATAATGTCAGCATACTGTGTCCATAATAGGCATAATAAGTATATAGGTTGTAGGTTGAGAGCTTTTGTGAAAGACCACAGTTAGAAAGATATGGTATGGCATATAGAAGCAAACCGGATGGACATCATGAAAATGATCGGAGAGGTTGAGAGTAGAGGAAGTTCAGGAGAAAGAACAAACAAAATATAATTATTGTAAAATTGACTGTGTCCATAAAATGTATATAGGTTGTATAAGCTGGAAGTAGAGGCCTAAGCGTTGTTGTTCACTAGTTTACTCCAATTAGGGAAAGGGTGGCGGGGTTGGAAAGTAATAAAGGGAAATATATTTTAAAAAGGAAATGTATGTATATATATAATATTTGGTACAGAAACCTTTGTATATGTGTGTATGTATGTGTATGTATGTATTTATGTGTATATATGTACATGTATGTGTGTATGTATATATATATATATACAGTGGGGAGAACAAGTATTTGATACACTGCCGATTATTTCAGGTTTTCCTACTTACAAAGCATGTAGAGGTCTGTAATTCTTATCATAGGTACACTTACATTTACATTACATTTACGTCATTTAGCAGACGCTCTTATCCAGAGCGACTTACAAATTGGTGCATTCACCCTATAGCCAGTGGGATAACCACTTTACAATTTATTTATTTTATTTTTTTAGGGGGGGGGGGAGGGGGGGGGGTAGAAGTATTACTTTATCCTATCCCAGGTATTCCTTAAAGAGGTGGTGTTTCAAATGTCTCCGGAAGGTGGTGAGTGACTCCGCTGTCCTGGCGTCGTGAGGGAGCTTGTTCCACCATTGGGGTGCCAGAGCAGCGAACAGTTTTGACTGGGCTGAGCGGGAACTATGCTTCCGCAGAGGAAGGGGAGCCAGCAGGCCAGAGGTGGATGAACGCAATGCCCTCGTTTGGGTGTAGGGACTGATCAGAGCCTGAAGGTACGGAGGTGCCGTTCCCCTCACAGCTCCATAGGCAAGCACCATGGACTTGTAACAGATGCGAGCTTCAACTGGAAGCCAGTGGAGTGTGCGGAGGAGCGGGGTGACGTGAGAGAACTTGGGAAGGTTGAACACCAGACAGGCTGCGGCATTCTGGATGAGTTGTAGGGGTTTAATGGCACAGGCAGGGAGCCCAGCCTGTGCCACTTCAACTGTGAGAGACGGAATCTAAAACAAAAATCCAGAAAATCACATTGTATGATTTTTAAGTAATTCCTTTTTTCATTTTATTGCATGACGTAAGTACTTGATCACCTACCAACCAGTAAGAATTCCGGCTCTCACAGACCTGTTAGTTTTTCTTTTAGAAGCCCTCCTGTTCTCCACTCGTTACCTGTATAAAAGACACCTGTCCACACACTCAATCAAACAGACTCCAACCTCTCCACAATGGCCAAGACCAGAGAGCTGTGTAAGGACATCAGGGATACAATTGTAGACCTGCACAAGGCTGGGATGGGCTACAGGACAATAGGCAAGCAGCTTGGTGAGAAGGCAACAACTGTTGGCGCAATTATTAGAAAATGGAAGAAGTTCAAGATGACAGTCAATCACCCTCGGTCTGGAGCTCCATGCAAGATCTCACCTCGTGGGGCATCAATGATCATGAGGAAGGTGAGGGATCAGCCCAGAACTACACGGCAGGACCTGGTCAATGACCTGAAGAGAGCTGGGACCACAGTCTCAAAGAAAACCATTAGTAACACACTACGCCATCATGGATTAAAATCCTGCAGCGCACGCAAGGTCCCCCTGCTCAAGCCAGCGCATGTCCAGGCCCGTCTGAAGTTTGCCAATGACCATCTGGATGATCCAGAGGAGGAATGGGAGAAGGTCATGTGGTCTGATGAGACAAAAATTGAGCTTTTTGGTCTAAACTCCACTCGCCGTGTTTGGAGGAAGAAGAAGGATGAGTACAACCCCAAGAACACCATCCCAACCGTGAAGCATGGAGGTGGAAACATCATTCTTTGGGGATGCTTTTCTGCAAAGGGGACAGGACGACTGCACCGTATTGAGGGGAGGATGGATGGGGCCATGTATCATGAGATCTTGGCCAACAACCTCCTTCCCTCAGTAAGAGCATTGAAGATGGGTCGTGGCTGGGTCTTCCAGCATGACAACGACCCGAAACACACAGCCAGGGCAACTAAGGAGTGGCTCCGTAAGAAGCATCTCAAGGTCCTGGAGTGGCCTAGCCAGTCTCCAGACCTGAACCCAATAGAAAATCTTTGGAGGGAGCTGAAAGTCCGTATTGCCCAGCGACAGCCCCGAAACCTGAAGGATCTGGAGAAGGTCTGTATGGAGGAGTGGGCCAAAATCCCTGCTGCAGTGTGTGAAAACCTGGTCAAGACCTACAGGAAACGTATGACCTCTGTAATTGCAAACAAAGGTTTCTGTACCAAATATTAAGTTCTGCTTTTCTGATGTATCAAATACTTATGTCATGCAATAAAATGCAAATTAATTACTTAAAAATCATAGAATGTGATTTTCTGGATTCCGTCTCTCACAGTTGAAGTGTACCTATGATAAAAATTACAGACCTCTACATGCTTTGTAAGTAGGAAAACCTGCAAAATCGGCAGTGTATCAAATACTTGTTCTCCCCACTGTGTATATATATATATATATATATATTTGCATATATATATTTGCGAGGGACGAAAACGTTGGAAGTGATGCAGACAATTACATTGATGGAAGTTACAATCTATCTGCAATATTAAAGCTGATCTACCCTCATAAAATATATAATAATCAAAAAAAAAGACAAAAAAAAAAATAATAATAGAGTTTTCATCTATATTCTTCGTAGCAGGGAAACTTAAATCCGTTCTACCTCATTTCTCTCAGCATGTTAAATGTGCAACCAGAGGAAAAAAAACTCTAGACCACCTTTACTCTACACACAGAGACACATACAAAGCTCTCCCTCGCCCTCCATTTGGCAAATCTGACCATAACTCTATCCTCCTGATTCCTGCTTATAAGCAAAAACTAAAGCAGGAAGCACTAGTGACTCGGTCAATAAAGAAGTGGTCAGATGATGCAGATGTTAAGATACAGGACTGTTTTGCTAGCACAGACTGGAACATGTTCCGGGATTCTTCCGATGGCATTGAGGAGTACACCACATCAGTCACTGGCATCGATGACGTCGTCACCACAGTGACCGTACGTACATACCCCAACCAGAAGCCATGGATTACAGGCAACATCCGCACTGGGCTAAAGGGTAGAGCTGCTGCTTTCAAGGAACGGGACACTAACCCGGAAGCTTACAAGAAATCCCACTATGCCCACCGATGAACCATCAAACAGGCAAAGCGTCAATACAGGACTAAGATTGAATCGTACTACACTGGCTCCGACGCTCATTGGATGTGGCAGGGCTTGAAAACTATTACAGACTACAAAGGGAAGCACAGCCGCGAGCTGCCCAGTGACACGAGCCTACCAGACTTGCTAAATTACTTCTATGCTCGCTTCGAGGCAAGCAACACTGAAGCATGCATGAGAGCATCAGCTTTTCCGGATGACTGTGTGATCACGCTCTCCGTAGCCGATGTGAGTAAGACTTTTAAGCAGGTCAACATTCACAAGGCCGCAGGGCCAGACGGATTACCAGGACGTGTACTCCGAGCATGTGCTGACCAACTGGCAAGTGTCTTCACTGACATTTTCAACATGTCCCTGACTGAGTCTGTAATACCAACATGTTTCAAGCAGACCACCATAGTCCCTGTGCCAAAGAACAGTAAGGTAACCTGCCAAAATGACTACCGACCCGTAGAACTCACATCTGTAGCCAAGAAGTGCTTTGAAAGGCTGGTCATGGATCACATCAACACCATTATCCCAGAAACCCTAGACCCACTCCAATTTGCATACCGCCCCAACAGATCCACAGATGATGCAATCTCTATTGCACTCCACACTGCCCTTTCCCACCTGGACAAGAGGAACACCTACGTGAGAATGCTATTCATTGACTACAGCTCAGCGTTCAACACCATAGTGCCCTCAAAGCTCATCACTAAGCTAAGGACACTGGGACTAAACACCTCCCTCTGCAACTGGATCCTGGACTTCCTGACGGGCCGTCCCCAGGTGGTAAGGGTAGGTAACAACACATCTGCCACGCTGATCCTCAACACGGGGGCCCCTCAGGGGTGCGTGCTCAGTCCCCTCCTGTACTCCCTGTTCACTCATGACTGCATGGCCAGGCACGACTCCAACACCATCATTAAGTTTGCCGACGACACAACAGAGGTAGGCCTGATCACCGACAACGATGAGACAGCCTATAGGGAGGAGGTCAGAGACCTGGCCGTGTGGTGCCAGGATAACAACCTCTCCCTCAACGTGATCAAGACAAAGAAGATGATTGTGGACTACAGGAAAAAAAAGAGGACTGAGCACGCCCCCATTCTCATCGACGGGGCTGTAGTGGAACAGGTTGAGAGCTTCAAGTTCCTTGGTGTCCACATCACCAACAAACGATCATGGTCCAAACACACCAAGACAGTCGTGAAGAGGGCACGACAAAGCCTATTCCCCCTCAGGAGACTGAAAAGATTTGGCATGGGTCCTCAGATCCTCAAAAAGTTCTACAGCTGCACCATCGAGAGCATCCTGACTGGTTTTATCACTGCCTGGTATGGCAACTGCTCAGCCTCCAACCACAAGGCACTACAGAGGGTAGTGCGTACGGCTCAGTACATCACTGGGGCCAAGCTTCCTGCCATCCAGGACCTCTATACCAGGCAAAGTCAGAGGAAGGCCCTATAAATTGTCAAAGACTCCAGTCACCCAAGTCATGGACTGTTCTCTCTGCTACCGCACAACAGGTGGTACCGGAGCGCCAAGTCTAGGTCCAAAAGGCTTCTAAACAGCTTCTACCCCCAAGCCATAAGACTCCTGAACAGCTAATCATGGCTACCTGGACTATTTGCATTGTCCCCCCACCCCACCCCCTCTTTTTCGCTGCTGCTACTCTGTTTATTATCTATGCATAGTCACTTTAACTCTACCCACATGTACATATTACCTCAATTACCTCGACTAACCTGTGCCCCCGCACATAGCCTCTGTACTGGTACCCCCTGTATATAGCCTCCCTACTGTTATTTCCCATTGACTCTGTACCGGTACCCACTGTATATAGCCTCCCTACTGTTATTTCCCATTGACTCTGTACCGGTACCCCCTGTATATAGCCTCCCTACTGTTATTTCCCATTGACTCTGTACCGGTACCCCCTGTATATAGCCTCCCTACTGTTATTTCACATTGACTCTGTACCGGTACCCCCTGTATATAGCCTCCCTACTGTTATTTCCCATTGACTTTGTACCGGTAACCCCTGTATATAGCCTCCCTACTGTTATTTCCCATTGACTCTGTACCGGTACCCCCTGTATATAGCCTCCCTACTGTTATTACACATTGACTCTGTACCGCTACCCCCTGTATATAGCCTCCCTACTGTTATTTCCCATTGACTCTGTACCGGTACCCCCTGTATATAGCCTCCCTACTGTTATTTCACATTGACTCTGTACCGGTACCCCCTGTATATAGCCTCCCTACTGTTATTTCCCATTGACTCTGTACCGGTACCCCCTGTATATAGCCTCCCTACTGTTATTTCCCATTGACTCTGTACCGCTACCCCCTGTATATAGCCTCCCTACTGTTATTTTATTTTACCGCTGCTCTTTAATTATATATAACACTTATTTTTCTTAAAACTGCATTGTTGGTTAAGGGCTGTAAGTAAGCATTTCACTGTAAGGTCTACACCTGTTGTATTCGGCGCATGTGGCAAAAAACATTTGATTTGATTTGATCTCTAGATTCTGCTACTTGCTCAAACAAAGAGAAAAATGTTTCTGGGTCCTTTTCATTAAACTAGGAAACGCACATGTCTAGTGGTCCTCTGTAGCTCAGCTGGTAGAGCACGGCGCTTGTAATGCCAAGGTAGTGGGTTCGATCCCCGGGACCACCCATACACAAAAAAAAAATGTATGCACGCATGACTGTAAGTCGCTTTGGATAAAAGCGTCTGCTAAATGGCATATTATTATTATTTTTTACTATGTCCTCAGTTGGATAGCTTGTTACTGGCGAAACCAATTACTCTTGTCTAAGCTTACCCTCTCTGATTAGGTCTTATATTGTTCAATCTGACACACATTATATTATATTCTTAACCCTGACCCCTAACTCTAGATATCGTACAGCAAGCTGCATTCAACACAAATCAATTAATTTATATTTTAATTTTTATTTTATTTAACCTTTATTTAACCAGGTAAGCCAATTGAGACAAAGTTCTCATTTACAACTACGATATGGTAAATTAAAATCTCTGTGACAAGTTTGGTGGCGTTAGATCAACTGTAAAAGGTCCTGGCGCACAACAAAAAAGTGGAAATGGAAGCCAGTTTGAATTTGGCTTCACACCAATCACATCTCGTTGTTGCATCTCGATGTGTTGTTGTCCTCCGGTGGCTAGCTAGCTAAAATTGGCCCTTTCCCAAATTATCCATGAATGGAGATAGGGATTTGGACTTGTGGTTTTACTTAATTCTCCGTACTAGCCAATGATTATAACGGCGATTCTGATCCAACCATAAATTGTGCCCCTGGACTGAGAGGATGGAAGTTCAATATGTAGCTAGATGTAGTAGGCTAATGCTAACTAGCTGGCCTGGCGTATCATTGACCATGAATGGAAGTTAGGCTAGCTAGCTAGCATTTTAGCCACGTAGCCTCGGACAACAACAACTACAGAGTGTACTGTATGACAGAGTCATGGACCGTTTCGTCAACAGAGTGTACTGTATGACAGAGTCATGGACCGTTTCGTCAACAGAGTGTACTGTATGACAGAGTCATGGACCGTTTCGTCAACAGAGTGTACTGTATGACAGAGTCATGGACCGTTTAGTCAACAGAGTGTACTGTATGACAGAGTCATGGACCGTTTAGTCAACAGAGTGTACTGTATGACAGAGTCATGGACCGTTTAGTCAACAGAGTGTACTGTATGACAGAGTCATGGACCGTTTCAGAGTCTAACCTGCTCCCTTGTCCAATCGCTGCTGCCTCTCGCGCCCTGGTTTAAATGTTTATGCTCGCGACTCACCAGTTCTGAACGAAACTGATACTGCTAGCAGACGTGCTCTCCGGTTGGGTTGCAGTGACGAAATACTACCACATGGAGACGCGGTTGAGCTGGCTGTAGAAAACCTGAAGAACTGGAGTCACTAATCAAACCCTGGACCTGGAGAGATATAGGGGGATCAGGCTTTAGTTACAGCCCAACACTAGCACACCTGATACAGCTAATCAGGGTCTTGATGACTGGTTGATCAGTTGAATTAAGTGTGTTAGAGCTGGGCTGGCACTAAAGCCTGCACCGCCTGCTTCTCTCCAGGTCCAGGAAAGTACCTACACTGTGGGCCAATTCCAGATAGTACTACTCCTATAGTGTACTACTCCTATAGTGCACTACTCCTATAGTGTACTACTCCTATAGTGCACTACTCCTATAGTGCACTACTATTGGCCAGAATAAGGGTACCATAGGGTACCATTTCAGATACAGTCAGTGTCCACTAGCCTGGGTACCAGTCTGTTCAGATACAGTCAGTGTCCACTAGCCTGGGAACCAGTCTGTTCAGATACAGTCAGTGTCCACTAGCCTGGGTACCAGTCTGTTCAGATACAGTCAGTGTCCACTAGCCTGGGAACCAGTCTGTTCAGATACAGTCAGTGTCCACTAGCCTGGGAACCAGTCTGTTTAGATACAGTCAGTGTCCACTAGCCTGGGTACCAGCCTGTTTAGATACAGTCAGTGTCCACTAGCCTGGGAACCAGTCTGTTCAGATACAGTCAGTGTCCACTAGCCTGGGAACCAGTCTGTTCAGATACAGTCAGTGTCCACTAGCCTGGGAACCAGTCTGTTCAGATACAGTCAGTGTCCACTAGCCTGGGTACCAGTCTGTTCAGATACAGTCAGTGTCCACTAGCCTGGGTACCAGCCTGTTTAGATACAGTCAGTGTCCACTAGCCTGGGAACCAGTCTGTTCAGATACAGTCAGTGTCCACTAGCCTGGGAACCAGTCTGTTCAGATACAGTCAGTGTCCACTAGCCTGGGAACCAGTCTGTTCAGATACAGTCAGTGTCCACTAGCCTGGGAACCAGTCTGTTCAGATACAGTCAGTGTCCACTAGCCTGGGAACCAGCCTGTTTAGATACAGTCAGTGTCCACTAGCCTGGGTACCAGTCTGTTCAGATACAGTCAGTGTCCACTAGCCTGGGTACCAGTCTGTTCAGATACAGTCAGTGTCCACTAGCCTGGGTACCATTTCAGATACAGTCAGTGTCCACTAGCCTGGGTACCAGTCTGTTCAGATACAGTCAGTGTCCACTAGCCTGGGTACCAGTCTGTTCAGATACAGTCAGTGTCCACTAGCCTGGGAACCAGTCTGTTCAGATACAGTCAGTGTCCACTAGCCTGGGAACCAGTCTGTTCAGATACAGTCAGTGTCCACTAGCCTGGGAACCAGTCTGTTCAGATACAGTCAGTGTCCACTAGCCTGGGTACCAGTCTGTTCAGATACAGTCAGTGTCCACTAGCCTGGGTACCATCCTGTTTAGATACAGTCAGTGTCCACTAGCCTGGGTACCAGCCTGTTTAGATACAGTCAGTGTCCACTAGCCTGGGAACCAGTCTGTTCAGATACAGTCAGTGTCCACTAGCCTGGGAACCAGTCTGTTCAGATACAGTCAGTGTCCACTAGCCTGGGAACCAGTCTGTTTAGATACAGTCAGTGTCCACTAGCCTGGGAACCAGTCTGTTCAGATACAGTCAGTGTCCACTAGCCTGGGTACCAGTCTGTTCAGATACAGTCAGTGTCCACTAGCCTGGGTACCAGTCTGTTCAGATACAGTCAGTGTCCACTAGCCTGGGAACCAGTCTGTTTAGATACAGTCAGTGTCCACTAGCCTGGGTACCAGTCTGTTCAGATACAGTCAGTGTCCACTAGCCTGGGTACCAGTCTGTTCAGATACAGTCAGTGTCCACTAGCCTGGGAACCAGTCTGTTTAGATACAGTCAGTGTCCACTAGCCTGGGAACCAGTCTGTTTAGATACAGTCAGTGTCCACTAGCCTGGGAACCAGTCTGTTCAGATACAGTCAGTGTCCACTAGCCTGGGAACCAGTCTGTTTAGATACAGTCAGTGTCCACTAGCCTGGGTACCAGTCTGTTCAGATACAGTCAGTGTCCACTAGCCTGGGTACCAGTCTGTTCAGATACAGTCAGTGTCCACTAGCCTGGGAACCAGTCTGTTTAGATACAGTCAGTGTCCACTAGCCTGGGAACCAGTCTGTTTAGATACAGTCAGTGTCCACTAGCCTGGGAACCAGTCTGTTCAGATACAGTCAGTGTCCACTAGCCTGGGAACCAGTCTGTTCAGATACAGTCAGTGTCCACTAGCCTGGGTACCAGCCTGTTTAGATACAGTCAGTGTCCACTAGCCTGGGAACCAGTCTGTTCAGATACAGTCAGTGTCCACTAGCCTGGGTACCAGCCTGTTTAGATACAGTCAGTGTCCACTAGCCTGGGTACCAGCCTGTTTAGCCATCATTGCACTCCTTGTCATGTTTGCACAAAACCGGTTCTGGGTTTTAGGATACGTGACCCCTGAATCTGGTAGTAATTTAGTTGAGAAAGAAACGCCAGAGATCTGGAAACACAACCGTTTATTTCCTTAAAATATCATCATCGTCATGGCAACTAACAGACACCATGACTCCCTACACATAAACATTCTACAATCATTTTTTGTTGTTGTATTAACTCTGTTTTATATAAAAGTATACAAACTAACAAAGACAAGTTCCCGTCCCCCCCGTCCCCAGTCCGTGGGGGGGTAGAGTAAATCCCGTCCCCCCCGTCCCCTGTCCCTGGGGGGGTAGAGTAAAGACCCCACAGCGGCCTCCCATCAGGTCAGTTCTGACATAGCAACACACATCAGCCGTCAAATATCATCGGATTACATGTAGGTTTACCAGCACAGAGAGGAGAGGAGAGGAGAGGAGAGGAGAGGGGATAGAGGTGTGTGGAGACAGATAGACAGAGTATAGGAGATATTCATTAAGCTGTGATCTGGATCGCAGTACAACAGGATAGATATGACAATACAAATATATCTGCATAAAAACAAAACAATGCTTGAAACAGGGTCCAGAGAGACTGAAACGTGTGTGACAGAGAGAGAGAGAGAGAGAGAGAGAGAGCGTGTGAGTGAGAGAAATAGAGAAAGTGATGTTGACTGTGTATATGAGAGAGATACACTGTGTCCTGCCAATCTCTCACACCTCTAAGCAGTCCAGTCCGTCTACGGAGTCCACTACGGTAGAACTTATGTGTTTTAAATCCAGCAAACAGCAGATCCAGGGACTGCAAATTAGAGAAAAGTAAAACAGGGAGGAGTATCCAGGAGAGGGAGAGAGTATCCAGGAGAGAGGGAGAGTATCCAGGAGAGGAAGAGAGTATCTAGGAGAGGGAGAGTATCCAGGAGAGAGAGAGTATCCAGGAGAGGGAGAGAGTATCCAGGAGAGGGAGAGAGTATCCAGGAGAGGGAGAGAGTATCCAGGAGAGGGAGAGTATCCAGGAGAGGGAGGGTATCCAGGAGAGAGGGAGAGTATCCAGGAGAGGAAGAGAGTATCTAGGAGAGGAAGAGAGTATCCAGGAGAGGGAGAGTATCCAGGAGAGGGAGAGTATCCAGGAGAGGGAGAGTATCCAGGAGAGGGAGAGTATCCAGGAGAGGGAGAGTATACAGGAGAGGGAGTCAGTATACAGGAGAGGGAGACAGTATACAGGAGAGGGAGACAGTATACAGGAGAGGGAGACAGTATACAGGAGAGGGAGACAGTATCCAGGAGAGGGAGAGTATCCAGGAGAGGGAGACAGTATACAGGAGAGGGAGACAGTATACAGGAGAGGGAGACAGTATACAGGAGAGGGAGACAGTATACAGGAGAGGGAGAGTATCCAGGAGAGGGAGAGTATCCAGGAGAGGGAGAGTATCCAGGAGAGGGAGAGTATCCAGGAGAGGGAGAGTATCCAGGAGAGAGAGACAGTATCCAGGAGAGGGAGAGTATCCAGGAGAGGGAGAGTATACAGGAGAGGGAGTCAGTATACAGGAGAGGGAGACAGTATACAGGAGAGGGAGACAGTATACAGGAGAGGGAGACAGTATATAGGAGAGGGAGACAGTATCCAGGAGAGGGAGAGTATCCAGGAGAGGGAGAGTATACAGGAGAGGGAGTCAGTATACAGGAGAGGGAGACAGTATACAGGAGAGGGAGACAGTATACAGGAGAGGGAGACAGTATACAGGAGAGGGAGACAGTATACAGGAGAGGGAGAGTATCCAGGAGAGGGAGAGTATCCAGGAGAGGGAGAGTATCCAGGAGAGGGAGACAGTATACAGGAGAGGGAGACAGTATACAGGAGAGGGAGACAGTATACAGGAGAGGGAGACAGTATACAGGAGAGGGAGACAGTATACAGGAGAGGGAGACAGTATACAGGAGAGGGAGACAGTATACAGGAGAGGGAGTCAGTATACAGGAGAGGGAGACAGTATACAGGAGAGGGAGACAGTATCCAGGAGAGGGAGACAGTATACAGGAGAGGGAGAGTATCCAGGAGAGGGAGAGTATCCAAGAGAGGGAGAGTATCCAGGAGAGGGAGACAGTATACAGGAGAGGGAGACAGTATACAGGAGAGGGAGACAGTATACAGGAGAGGGAGACAGTATACAGGAGAGGGAGTCAGTATACAGGAGCGGGAGACAGTATACAGGAGAGGGAGGCAGTATCCAGGAGAGGGAGACAGTATACAGGAGAGGGAGTCAGTATACAGGAGAGGGAGACAGTATACAGGAGAGGGAGACAGTATACAGGAGAGGGAGTCAGTATACAGGAGAGGGAGACAGTATACAGGAGAGGGAGAGTATCCAGGAGAGGGAGAGTATCCAGGAGAGGGAGAGTATCCAGGAGAGGGAGACAGTATACAGGAGAGGGAGACAGTATACAGGAGAGGGAGTCAGTATACAGGAGAGGGAGACAGTATACAGGAGAGGGAGACAGTATACAGGAGAGGGAGACAGTATACAGGAGAGGAAGAGAGTATCCAGGAGAGGAAGAGAGTATACAGGAGAGGGAGACAGTATACAGGAGAGGGAGACAGTATACAGGAGAGGGAGACAGTATACAGGAGAGGAAGAGAGTATCCAGGAGAGGAAGAGAGTATACAGGAGAGGGAGACAGTATACAGGAGAGGGAGTCAGTATACAGGAGAGGGAGATAGTATACAGGAGAGGGAGACAGTATACAGGAGAGGAAGAGAGTATCCAGGAGAGGGAGACAGTATACAGCAGAGGGAGACAGTATACAGGAGAGGGAGTCATTTTCCAGGAGAGGGAGTCAGTATCCAGGAGGGGGAGTCAGTATCCAGGAGAGGGAGACAGTATACAGGAGAGGGAGTCAGTATACAGGAGAGGGAGCGAGAGGGTGTCAGTATACAGGAGAGGGAGACAGTATACAGGAGAGGGAGACAGTATACAGGAGAGGAAGAGAGTATCCAGGAGAGGAAGAGAGTATACAGGAGAGGGAGACAGTATACAGGAGAGGGAGTCAGTATACAGGAGAGGGAGATAGTATACAGGAGAGGGAGACAGTATACAGGAGAGGAAGAGAGTATCCAGGAGAGGGAGACAGTATACAGCAGAGGGAGACAGTATACAGGAGAGGGAGTCATTTTCCAGGAGAGGGAGTCAGTATCCAGGAGGGGGAGTCAGTATCCAGGAGAGGGAGACAGTATACAGGAGAGGGAGTCAGTATACAGGAGAGGGAGCGAGAGGGTGTCAGTATACAGGAGAGGGAGTCAGTATCCAGGAGAGGGCGACAGTATACAGCAGAGGGAGAAAGTATCCAGGAAAGGGAGTCAGTATCCAGGAGAGGGAGTCAGTATACAGGAGAGGGAGACAGTATACAGGAGAGGGAGACAGTATACAGGAGAGGGAGTCAGTATACAGGAGAGGGAGACAGTATACAGGAGAGGGAGACAGTATACAGGAGAGGGAGACAGTATACAGGAGAGGGAGACAGTATACAGGAGAGGGAGTCAGTATACAGGAGAGGGAGACAGTATACAGGAGAGGGAGAGTATCCAGGAGAGGGAGACAGTATACAGGAGAGGGAGTCAGTATACAGGAGAGGGAGACAGTATACAGGAGAGGGAGACAGTATACAGGAAAGGGAGTCAGTATACAGGAGAGGGAGACAGTATACAGGAGAGGGAGACAGTATACAGGAGAGGGAGTCAGTATACAGGAGAGGGAGACAGTATACAGGAGAGGGAGACAGTATCCAGGAGAGGGAGACAGTATACAGGAGAGGGAGACAGTATACAGGAGAGGGAGACAGTATACAGGAGAGGGAGCGAGAGGGAGACAGTATCCAGTATCCAGGAGAGGGAGACAGTATCCAGTATCCAGGAGAGGGAGACAGTATACTGGAGAGGGAGACAGTATACAGGAGAGGGAGACAGTATACAGGAGAGGGAGACAGTATACAGGAGAGGGAGACAGTATACAGGAGAGGGAGACAGTATACAGGAGAGGGAGCGAGAGGGAGACAGTATCCAGTATCCAGCAGAGGGAGTCAGTATCCAGGAGAGGGAGACAGTATACAGGAGAGGGAGTCAGTATACAGGAGAAGGAGTCAGTATACAGGAGAGGGAGACAGTATCCAGGAGAGGGAGCGAGGGAGACGGTATCCAGGAGAGGGAGAGAGCATCAAGGAGAGGGAGATAGGATGACAGTATCCAGGAGAGGGAGTGAGTATCCAGGAGAGGGAGCGAGGGAGACGGTATCCAGGAAAGGGAGCAAGGGAGACGGTATCCAGGAGAGGGAGAAAGTATCCAGGAAAGGGAGTCAGTATCCAGGAGAGGGAGTCAGTATACAGGAGAGGGAGACAGTATACAGGAGAGGGAGACAGTATACAGGAGAGGGAGACAGTATACAGGAGAGGGAGTCAGTATACAGGAGAGGGAGACAGTATACAGGAGAGGGAGACAGTATACAGGAGAGGGAGACAGTATACAGGAGAGGGAGACAGTATACAGGAGAGGGAGACAGTATACAGGAGAGGGAGTCAGTATACAGGAGAGGGAGACAGTATACAGGAGAGGGAGAGTATCCAGGAGAGGGAGACAGTATACAGGAGAGGGAGTCAGTATACAGGAGAGGGAGACAGTATACAGGAGAGGGAGACAGTATACAGGAAAGGGAGTCAGTATACAGGAGAGGGAACAGTATACAGGAGAGGGAGACAGTATACAGGAGAGGGAGTCAGTATACAGGAGAGGGAGACAGTATACAGGAGAGGGAGACAGTATCCAGGAGAGGGAGACAGTATACAGGAGAGGGAGACAGTATACAGGAGAGGGAGACAGTATACAGGAGAGGGAGTGAGAGGGAGACAGTATCCAGTATCCAGGAGAGGGAGACAGTATCCAGTATCCAGGAGAGGGAGACAGTATACTGGAGAGGGAGACAGTATACAGGAGAGGGAGACAGTATACAGGAGAGGGAGACAGTATACAGGAGAGGGAGACAGTATACAGGAGAGGGAGCGAGAGGGAGACAGTATCCAGTATCCAGCAGAGGGAGTCAGTATCCAGGAGAGGGAGACAGTATACAGGAGAGGGAGTCAGTATACAGGAGAAGGAGTCAGTATACAGGAGAGGGAGACAGTATCCAGGAGAGGGAGCGAGGGAGAAGGTATCCAGGAGAGGGAGAGAGCATCAAGGAGAGGGAGATAGGATGACAGTATCCAGGAGAGGGAGACAGTATACAGGAGAGGGAGACAGTATCCAGGAGAGGGAGACGGTATCCAGGAAAGGGAGCAAGGAAGACAGTATCCAGGAGAGGGAGAGAGTATCCAAGGCACAATCAGAACAAACAAATAATCTGGGGTTAGGAATCCTTCTCCAGTCCATTTCAGTTCTGTTTCAGTCCAGTTTATTCCGGTTAGATCCGGTTTCATCCAGTCTGGATCTGGTTATATCCGGTTTGGGTCAGGCCTGTGAAAGTGCAGGAGCATGCATGGTCCAGTCGGTAGGACTGCATGTGGTTTGATCACCATAGAAACAGACATTTGAAATACATTTAAAAGGTTTCATTAAAATTAAACAAGGTGTCTAACTCCCTAGCTGAACAACAGGGTTAGCGACACCAACCTGGACAAGCCTGGGAACCAGTCTGTTTGTGCCATCATGCCAAGGAGTTGACGTGACAACACAAACAGATCTGAGACCAGCCTAACACCAACAATATCTAGCCTATAATAGACGGCTATAACAAAAATATTGGTGTTTACGTTTCTAATGAAGAATACACTCTGATATCAACTGTGTGATGCCACTGGTTGTACACCGAAATACACAGATCCCACACACACACAGGCAAGCACACACACACACACACACACACACACACACACACACACACACACACACACACACAGGCAAGCACACACACACACACACACACACACACACAGGGAACCACCACAGAAAGGCACCAGGTATTGCTAATGATGAGGACAGTCTTTCATACAGACCTTCAGTCTCACTAGGATCCCAATTTGGTGTTGCAGCACAAACAGACACTGTATCAACATATCAAAGACAGAGACTATAAAACCATGAGGAGAGAATAAACTGAGAGGTCAGAGAACACGGTCAGAACACGGTCAGAACACTGTCGGGCTACGGTCAGAACACGGTCAGAACACGGTCAGAACACGGTCAGAACACGGTCGGGATACGGTCAGAACACGGTCAGAACACGGTCAGAACACGGTCAGAACACGGTCAGAACACGGTCGGGATACGGTCAGAATACGGTCAGAACACGGTCGGGATACGGTCAGAATACGGTCAGAACACGGTCGGGATACGGTCAGAATACGGTCAGAACACGGTCAGAATACGGTCAGAACACTGTCGGGCTACGGTCAGAACACGGTCAGAACACTATCGGGCTACGGTCAGAATACGGTCAGAACAAGGTCGGGCTACGGTCAGAATACGGTCAGAATACGGTCAGAATACGGTTGCGCTACGGTCAGAACACGGTCAGAACACGGTCAGAATACGGTCAGAACACTGTCGGGCTACGGTCAGAATACGGTCAGAACACGGTCAGAACACTGTCGGGCTACGGTCAGAACACTGTCGGGCTACGGTCAGAATACGGTCAGAACACGGTCAGAATACGGTCGGGCTACGGTCAGAATACGGTCGGGCTACGGTCAGAATACGGTCGGGCTACGGTCAGAATACGGTCAGAATACGGTCGGGCTACGGTCAGAATACGGTTGGGCTACGGTCAGAATACGGTCACAATACGGTCAGAATACGGTCGGGCTACGGTCAGAATACGGTTGGGCTACGGTCAGAATACGGTCAGAATACGGTCGGGCTACGGTCAGAATACGGTCGGGCTACGGTCAGAATACGGTCAGAATACGGTCGGGCTACGGTCAGAATACGGTTGGGCTACGGTCAGAATACGGTCACAATACGGTCAGAATACGGTCGGGCTACGGTCAGAATACGGTTGGGCTACGGTCAGAATACGGTCAGAATACGGTCAGAATACGGTCGGGCTACGGTCAGAATACGGTTGGGCTACGGTCCTGTTGACCACATGAAGAGACACAGGAAGCTTTCACTCAGACACACACTGCACGGTCATGTGGTTGTGAGGTCAGGAGACGGTCCAAACCCCACGGAGAGTAAGTACTCGTGGGATACGTCCTCCAAGGATCAATGAGAGAGGAGTCTCAGCCTTGTCTATGAGAGGGGGAGTACTGAGCCATGCATACACACACGGGACGGGGATTCACCAAGAGCAGCCTTCTCCCCCCAGCACTCCAGGGGGGCCTCTGCTCTCCAACCAATGAGCTCACAGCTGCGTGGCGTAGTCAGCCAGTCTAACCAATCACCTCTTCTCCTCTGGTCTGTAAGTGAGAGGGGTCTGGTTGTCTTGGTTACCAGCCCATAGTAATGACTGTGTTGTTGTTCTCGCTACCGGCCCATAATAATAAAGGCGTGGTTTGTTTGTCGTGGTTACCAGGTGTGGTTGGTTGCAGTGGTTACCAGCCGATGAGGTTGGCCTTGGCCTTCTCTGTGAGCTTGCGGACACGCCCCTTGGAAGAAGTGCCGAAGGTGAGGGAGGAGTCTTCAAACAGGAGCTGTCCCTCCCCCTCCTCCTCCAGCTCCTCCTCCTCCTCCTCCTCCGTGTAGCATGCCGTCCGTCGCCCCTGGTTACGCGTACGCATCGAACCCGCCGACCCCTCCCCTTCCTGTCCCGGCTCCTCCCCTTCCTTTACATTGACGTTTTCGTTGTCCACTGGAGACTCCCTCACACGCCGCGATTGGTGCAGAGACTGGGCGGGGGGAGTGGTCTCGTCATTGATTCGCCGACTGCTCCTCCTCAGAGGGGAAGGGGAGGGGTCAGGGCTAGAAGGGGGAGGGACTTCTTCTGTCCTAATGAGTCTCGGTCTACCGCGTCGGCACAGCGTTCCTGGAAGTCCCGCACCTATGTCCTGGGCAGAGGATGAAGTCCCGCCCTCGTCGCCCGTGGATTGGTCAAACTCGTCCTCGGGGGTGGGGCTTGGACAGAGGCCCCTCCTCCTCATGACCTCTACTTCCTGTTTGGACTTCCTGCCTCTCTTCCTGCCAGGTGGGCGACCCCTGGGGGCGGGGCTGGGGTCAGGAGTCACCGCTCTAGGTCTCTGACCTCTACGCCCTGTGGGCACGTCCACTTTCACCTGACTACTGTGACCATTCACGTGGACCGTAGCCTGGGGGGAGAGGCTACGAGGGGACGCTGGGGGGAGGGAGGGAGGGAGAGAGAGAGAGAGAGAGAGAATGTGAGTTGCTGAAGCAGTGCTAGTGCATGTCTTATTTAAGCCTAAATGACTGAAAATCAATCAATCAACCAATCAATCAATCAGAGCAGAATCGTACCGGGTGTGTGTCGTACGGGGGTCCTTAGTTTCCGCCGCATGCTCCCTCCGCTGCCGTCGGTTCTCAGGGACAGTCTAGAACGCTCAGCAACACCGGGAGATGAACCGGAGTTATGACCACGCAACGACCAGTAAGATGACTCTACTGAGAGAGACAGAGAGAGAGAGACAGAGAGAGAGAGAGAGAGAGAGACAGAGAGAGAGAGAGAGAGAGACAGAGAGAGAGAGAGAGAGAGTGAGAGAGAGAGACAAACAGACCCCACAGAGCCCCAGGACAGCAACACAATTAGACACAACCAAATCATGAGAAAACAAAAATGTAATTACTTGACACATTGGAAAGAATTAAGAAAAAAACAGCTAACTAGAATGCTACTTGGCCCTAAACAGAGAGTACACAGTGGCAGAATACCTGACCACTGTGACTAACCCAAACTTAAGGAAAGCTTTGACTATGTACAGACTCAGTGAGCATAGCCTTGCTATTGAGAAAGGCTGCCGTAGGCAGACCTGGGTCTCAAGAGAAGACAGGCTATGTGAACACTGCCCACAAAATGAGGTGGAAACTGAGCTGCACTTCCTAACCTCCTGCCAAATGTATGACCATATTAGAGACACATATTTCCTTCAGATTACACAGACTCACAAAGAATTTGAAAATAAACCCAATTTTGATAAACTCCCTTATCGACTGGGTGAAATACCACAGTGTGCCATCACAGCAGCAAGATTTGTGACCTGTTGCCACAAGAAAAGGGCAACCAGTGAAGAACAAACACCATTGTAAATAAAACCCATATTAATGTTTATTTATTTTCCCTTTTGTACTTTAACTATTTGCACATTGTTACAACACTGTATATAGACATAATATGACATTTTAAATGTCTTTATACTTTTGGAACTTCTGAGTGTAATGTTTACTGTTAATACTTATTGTTTATTTCACTTTTGTTTACTATCTACTTCACTTGCTTTGGCAATGTTAACATACAGTTGAAGTCGGAAGTTTACATAAACCTTAGCCAAATACATTTAAACTCAGTTTTTCACAATTCCTGACATTTAATCCTAGTAAGAATTCCCTGTCTTAGGTCAGTTAGGATCACAAATTTATTTTAAGAATGTGAAATGTCAGAATAATAGTAGAGAGAATGATTTATTTCAGCTTTTATTAATTTCATCACATTCCCAGTGGGACAGAAGTTTACACACACTCAATTAGTATTTGGTAGCATTGCCTTTAAGTTGTTTAACTTGGGTCAAACGTTTCGGGTAGCCTTCCACAAGCTTCCCACAATAAGTTGGGTGAATTTTGGCCCATTTCTCCTGACAGAGCTGGTGTAACTGAGTCAGGTTTGTAGGCCTCCTTGCTCACACATGCTTTTTCAGTTCTGCCCACACATTTTCTATAGGATTGAGGTCAGGGCTTTGTGATGGCCACTCCAATACCTTGACTTTGTTGTCCTTAAGCCATTTTGCCACAACTTTGGAAGTATGCTTGGGGTCATTGTCCATTTGGAAGACCCATTTGCGACCAAGCTTTAACTTCCTGACTGATGTCTTGAGATGTTACTTCAATATATCCACATAATTTTCCTTCCTCATGATTTTGTGAAGTGCACCAGTCCCTCCTGCAGCAAAGCACCCCCACAGCATGATGCTGCCACCCCCGTGGTTCACGGTTGGGATGGTGTTCTTCGGCTTGCAAGCAACCCCCTTTTTCCTCCAAACATAACAATGGTCATTATGGCCAAACAGTTCTATTTTTGTTTCATCAGAACAGAGGACATTTCTCCAAAAAGTACAATCTTTGTCCCCATGTGCAGTTGCAAACCGTAGTCTGGCTTTTTTATGGTGGTTTTGGAGCAGTGGCTTCTTCGTTGCTGAGCGGCCTTTCAGGTTATGTCGATATACAGTGGGGAGAACAAGTATTTGATACACTGCCGATTTCACAGGTTTCCCTACTTACAAAGCATGTAGAGGTCTGTAATTTTTTATCATAGGTACACTTCAACTGTGAGAGACGGAATCTAAAACAAAAATCCAGAAAATCACATTGTATGATTTTTAAGAAATTAATTTGCATTTTATTGCATGACATAAGTATTTGATCACCTACCAACCAGTAAGAATTCCGTTAGTTTTTCTTTAAGAAGCCCTCCTGTTCTCCACTCATTACCTGTATTAACTGCACCTGTTTGAACTCGTTACCTGTATAAAAGACACCTGTCCACACACTCAATCAAACAGACTCCAACCTCTCCACAATGGCCAAGACCAGAGAGCTATGTAAGGACATCAGGGATAAAATTGTAGACCTGCACAAGGCTGGGATGGGCTACAGGACAATAGGCAAGCAGCTTGGTGAGAAGGCAACAACTGTTGGCGCAATTATCAGAAAATGGAAGAAGTTCAAGATGACGGTCAATCACCCTCGGTCTGGGGCTCCATGCAAGATCTCACCTCGTGGGGCATCAATGATCATGAGGAAGGTGAGGGATCAGCCCAGAACTACACGGCAGGACCTGGTCAATGACCTGAAGAGAGCTGGGACCACAGTCTCAAAGAAAACCATTAGTGTAACACTGCGCCGTCATGGATTAAAATCCTGCAGCGCACGCAAGGTCCCCCTGCTCAAGCCAGCGCATGTCCAGGCCCGTCTGAAGTTTGCCAATGACCATCTGGATGATCCAGAGGAGGAATGGGAGAAGGTCATGTGGTCTGATGAGAAAAAAATTGAGCTTTTTGGTCTAAACTCCACTCGCCGTGTTTGGAGGAAGAAGAAGGATGAGTACACCCCAAGAACACCATCCCAACCGTGAAGCATGGAGGTGGAAACATCATTCTTTGGGGATGCTTTTCTGCAAAGGGGACAGGACGACTGCACCGTATTGAGGGGAGGATGGATGGGGCCATGTATCGCGAGATCTTGGCCAACAACCTCCTTCCCTCAGTAAGAGCATTGAAGATGGATCGTGGCTGGCTCTTCCAGCATGACAACGACCTGAAACACACAGCCAGGGCAACTAAGGAGTGGCTCCGTAAGAAGCATCTCAAGGTCCTGGAGTGGCCTAGCCAGTCTCCAGACCTGAACCCAATAGAAAATCTTTGGAGGGAGCTGAAAGTCCGTATTGCCCAGCGACAGCCCCGAAACCTGAAGGATCTGGAGAAGGTCTATATGGAGGAGTGGGCCAAAATCCCTGCTGCAGTGTGTGCAAACCTGGTCAAGACCTACAGGAAATGTATGATCTCTGTAATTGCAAACAAAGGTTTCTGTCCCAAATATTAAGTTCTGCTTTTCTGATGTATCAAATACTTATATCAAATACTTAATACTTAAAAATCATACAATGTGATTTTCTGGATATTTGTTTTAGATTCCGTCTCTCACAGTTGAAGTGTACCTATGATAAAAATTACAGACATCTACATGCTTTGTAAGTAGGAAAACCTGCAAAATCGGCAGTGTATCAAATACTTGTTCTCCCCACTGTATGACTTGTTTTACTGTGGATATAGATATTTTTGTACCGGTTTCCTCCAGCATCTTCACAAGGTCCTTTGCTGTTGTTCTGGGATTGATTTGCACTTTTCGCACCAAAGTACGTTCATCTCTAGGAGACAGAACGCATCTCCTTCCTGAGCGGTATGACGGCTGCGTGGTCCCATGGTGTTTATACTTGCGTACTATTGTTTGTAAAGATGAACGTGGTACCTTCAGGCATTTGGAAATTGCTCCCAAGGATGAACCTTGACCTAGACTTGTGGAGGTCTACAATTTCTTTTCTGAGGTTTTGGCTGATTTCTCTTGATTTTCCCATGATGTCAAGCAAAGAGGCACTGAGTTTGAAGGTACAGTGAGGGAAAAAAGTATTTGATCCCCTGCTGATTTTGTACGTTTGCCCACTGACAAAGAAATGATCAGTCTATAATTTTAATGGTAGGTTTATTTGAACAGTGAGAGACAGAATAACAACAAAAACATCCAGAAAAACACATGTCAAAAATTTTATAAATTCATTTGCATTTTAATGAGGGATATAAGTATTTGACCCCCTCTCAAATCAGAAAGATTTCTGGCTCCCAGGTGCCTTTTATACAGGTAACGAGCTGAGATTAGGAGCACACTCTTAAAGGGAGTGCTCCTAATCTCAGTTTGTTACCTCTATAAAAGACACCTGTCCACAGAAGCAATCAATCAGATTCCAAACTCTCCACCATGGCCAACACCAAAGAGCTCTCCAAGGATGTCAGGGACAAGATTGTAGACCTACACAATGCTGGAATGGGCTACAAGACCATCGCCAAGCAGCTTGGTGAGAAGGTGACAAAAGTTTGTGCGATTATTCGCAAATGGAAAAAACACAAAATAACTGTCAATCTCCCTCGGCCTGGGGCTCCATGCAAGATCTCACCACGTGGAGTTGCAATGATCATGAGAACGGTGAGGAATCAGCCCAGAACTACACGGGAGGATCTTGTCAATGTTCTCAAGGCAGCTGGGACCATAGTCACCAAGAAAACAATTGGTAACACACTACGCCGTGAACGACTGAAATCCTGAAGCGCCCGCATGGTCCCCCTGCTCAAGAAAGCACATATACAGGCCCGTCTGAAGTTTGCCAATGAACATCTGAATGATTCAGAGGACAACTGGGTGAAAGTGTTGTGGTCAGTTGAGACCAAAATCGAGCTCTTTGGCATCAACTCAACTCGCTGTGTTTGGAGGAGGAGGAATGTTGCCTATGACCCCAAGAACACCATCCCCACCGTCAAACATGGAGGTGGAAACATTATGCTTTGGGAGTGTTTTTCTGCTAAGGGGACAGGACAACTTCACCGCATCAAAGGGACGATGGACGGGGCCATGTACCGTCAAATCTTGGGTGAGAACCTCCTTCCCTCAGCCAGGGCATTGAAAATGGGTCGTGGATGGGTATTCCAGCATGAAAATGACCCAAAACACACGGCCAAGGCAACAAAGGAGTGGCTCAAGAAGAAGCACATTAAGGTCCTGGAGTGGCCTAGCCAGTCTCCAGACCTTAATCCCATAGAAAATCTGTGGAGGGAGCTGAAGGTTCGAGTTGCCAAACGTCAGCCTCGAAACCTTAATGACTTGGAGAAGATCTGCAAAGAGGAGTGGGACAAAATCCCTCCTGAGATGTGTGCAAACCTGGTGGCCAACTACAAGAAACCCAACAAGGGTTTTGCAACCAAGTACTAAGTCATGTTTTGCAGAGGGGTCAAATAATCAATAATCAATTTATAACATTTTTGACATGTGTTTTTCTGGATTTTTTTGTTGTTATTCTGTCTCTCACTGTTCAAATAAACCTACCATTAAAATTATAGACTGATCATTTCTTTGTCAGTGGGCAAACATACAAAATCAGCAGGGGATCAAATACTTGTTTCCCTCACTGTAGGTCTTGAAATACATCCACAGGTACACCTCCAATTGACTCAAATAATGTCAATTAGCCTGTCAGAAACTTCAAAAGCCAATGCATCATTTTCTGGAATTTTCCAAGCTGTTTAAAGGCAGTCAACTTAGTGTAAACTTCTGACCCACTGGAATTGTGATACAGTGAATTATAAGTGAAATAATCTGTCTATAAACAATTGTTGGAAAAATTACTTGTGTCATGCACAAAGTAGATGTCCTAACCGACTTGCCAAAACTATAGTTTGTTATCAAGACATTTGTTGAGTTTTAATGACTCCAACCTATGTGTATGTAAACTTCCGACTTCAACTGTACATTTCCCATGCCAATAAAGCCCTTTGAATTGAATTGAATTGAGAGAGAGAGAGAGAGAGAGAGAGAGAGAGAGAGAGAGAGAGAGAGAGAGAGAGAGAGAGAGAGAGAGAGAGAGTTTTATCAAAATCTTGTAGTCTAAACAGAACAATGTTTCAGTCATGTCAATATGTGACAGTGTACTCCTCACCTGCTGCTTCTTTAGTAAAGTTTGTCATGTCAATATGTGACAGTGTACTCCTCACCTGCTGCTTCTTTAGTAAAGTTTGTCATGTCAATATGTGACAGTGTACTCCTCACCTGCTGCTTCTTTAGTAAAGTTTGTCATGTCAATATGTGACAGTGTACTCCTCACCTGCTGCTTCTTTAGTAAAGTTTGTCATGTCAATATGTGACAGTGTACTCCTCACCTGCTGTGCTGTGTGTGTCTGCTGTGGAGGTTGTGTGTGTCCTTGTGATGCGTGTTCGTCCAGGGGTCTGTGGCTCCACCCTCCCATTGACAAGGGGGAGGTTCTGTCTCAGGGAGGGGGGGCGCAGGGGGGCTGCAGCTGGAGCCAGGGGAGGGGCTGAGGAGTCTGGTCTAGACACGCCCCTCAATGACACACGCCTCTTCCACTCTGGGCTGAAGGAGGGAGGGAGATAGAACGTTTAGCGCAAGGCATTAACACTCTGATGCTAGTTCAAGTTAACCAATCAGGTACCTTGAGGCTGTGCTGCTGGAGGGAGAGTCACTCCTTCTCCTCTTCACCCCACGTCTCGTCTGTCTGTCTGCTGGTCTGTCCACACTGTGTCTCGTCGGTCTGTCCACCCCACGTCTCGTCGGTCTGTCTGCTGGTCTGTCCACCCCACGTCTCGTCTGTCTGTCTGCTGGTCTGTCCGCCCCACGTCTCGTCTGTCTGTCTGCTGGTCTGTCCACACTGTGTCTCGTCGGTCTGTCCACCCCACGTCTCGTCTGTCTGTCTGCTGGTCTGTCCGCCCCACGTCTTGTCTGTCTGTCCGGCCTGTGCCGGGTCTTTGTGTCCGTCTGTCCGTGGACGGCCTTGTAGTCAGCCAGGATGGAGCTGACGTGTTCCTCAAACAACGCAGACAGACGCAGACTCATACTGTAGATCTACACAGGAATAGGAGTGTATTAACATGTTATAACCATGAATGAGTGTTAAACATGAATGACAGCATTAACGTGTTATAAACATGAATATGAGTGTAATAATGTGTCTCACCCGGGACTTCTTGCTGGGTGTGTAAGCTTTAGAGTTGCTGAAGATGAGCCGGACGTCCTGGCAGAGCTCCAGAGGAGAGGTGTACTCCCCCGTACTGAGCATGCTCCGTACCGTCCCAAAGTCCATGGGCATTTCCACAATGTCCAGGTAGTCCTGAGGGTCAAAGTAGACAGTTATAGTTAGACAGGTATGAGAGAGACAGGTAGAGAGTCAGAAAGACAGGTAGAGAGTCAGAAAGACAGGTAGAGAGTCAGAAAGACAGGTAGAGAGTCAGAAAGACAGGTAGAGAGTCAGAAAGACAGGTAGAGAGTCAGAAAGACAGGTAGAGAGTCAGAAAGACAGGTAGAGAGTCAGAAAGACAGGTAGAGAGTCAGAAAGACAGGTATTTACTGGGTACTGCTCCAGGTCGACAGGCTGTCTGAAGGGTTCAGAGTCTTCACACTGGAACAGCAGGTCTAGCAGATCCCTGCAGCGCCCCCGCCAGGCCTGGGGGTCAAAGGACCGGGGACGACCTCGCCTCACACCCCCACACTGCTGCAGACCACCACGACCCTAACACACAAACACACCACCATGTCAGCACAACGCCAACACAGCATTTACAACTTCTGATACTTTTCCCCTAATTGGCCCTGTGTGTGTGTATGTGTGTGTGTGTGTGTGTGTGTGTGTGTGTGTGTGTGTGTGTGTGTGTGTGTGTGTGTGTGTGTGCTACCTTCTTGTTCCGTGTGGACGTTGCAGGAGCATCAGCATCTTCCTCCCCATCTTCATCATCCTACATCACCATGGAAACCCAGCACAGACATAACTTATACAGTTGAAGTCGGATGTTTACATACACCTTAGCCAAATACATTTAAACTCAGTTTTTCACAATTCCTGACATTTAATCATAGTAAAAACTCCCTGTCTTAGGTCAGTTAGGATCACCACTTTATTTTAAGAATGTCAGAATAATAGTAGAGATAATGATTTATTTCAGCTTTTATTTCTTTCATCACATTCCCAGTGGGTCAGAAGTTTACATACACTCAATTAGTATTTGGTAGCATTGCCTTTAAATGGTTTAACTTGGGTCAAACGTTTTGGGTAGCCTTCCACAAGCTTCCCACAATAAGTTGGGTGAATTTTGGCCCATTCCTCCTGACAGAGCTGGTGTAACTGAGTCAGGTTTGTAGGCCTCCTTGCTCGCACACGCCTTTTCAGTTCTGCCCACACATTTTCTATAGGATTGAGGTCAGGGCTTTGTGATGGCCACTCCAATACCTTGACTTTGTTGTCCTTAAGCCATTTTGCCACAACTTTGGAAGTATGCTTGGGGTCATTGTCCATTTGGAAGACCCATTTGCGACCAAGCTTTAACTTCCTGACTGATGTCTTGAGATGTTATTTGAATATATCCACATAATTTTCCTTCCTCATGATGCCATCTATTTTGTGAAGTGCACCAGTCCCTCCTGCAGCAAAGCACCCCCACAGCATGATGCTGCCACCCCCGTGCTTCACGGTTGGGATGGTGTTCTTCGGCTTGCAAGGTACCCCCTTTTTCCTCCAAACATAACAATGGTCATTATGGCCAAACAGTTCTATTTTTGTTTAATCAGACCAGAGGACATTTCTCCAAAAAGTACAATCTTTGTCCCCATGTGCAGTTGCAAACCGTAGTCTGGCTTTTTTATGGTGTTTTTGGAGCAGTGGCTTCTTCCTTGCTGAGCGGCCTTTCAGGTTATGTCGATATAGGACTCGTTTTACTGTGGATATAGATAATTTTGTACCAGTTTCCTCCAGCATCTTCACAAGGTCCTTTGCTGTTGTTCTGGGATTGATTTGCACTTTTCGCACCAAAGTACGTTCATCTCTAGGAGACAGAACGCGTCTCCTTCCTGAGCGGTATGACGGCTGCGTGGTCCCATGGTGTTTATACTTGCGTACTATTGTTTGTACAGATGAACGTGGTACCTTCAGGCGTTTGGAAATTGCTCCCAAGGATGAACCAGACTTGTGGAGGTCTACAATTATTTTTCTGAGGTCTTGGCTGATTTCTTTAGATTTTCCCATGATGTCAAGCAAAGAGGCACTGAGTTTGAAGGTAGGCCTTGAAATACATCCACA
>NW_025533979.1:297500-315000 GCF_020615455.1 Coregonus clupeaformis
AACAGACTACTGGGGGACCACACATCATCAGAACAACAGACTACTGAGGGACCACACATCATCAGAACAACAGACTACTGGGGGACCACACATCCTCAGAACAACCGACTACTGAGGGACCACACATCATCAGAACAACAGACTACTGGGGGACCACACATCATCAGATTAACAGACTACTGAGGGACCACACATCATCAGAACAACAGACTACTGAGGGACCACACATCATCAGAACAACAGACTACTGGGGACCACACATCCTCAGAACAACAGACTACTGAGGGACCACACATCATCAGAACAACAGACTACTGAGGGGACCACACATCATCAGATTAACAGACTACTGAGGGACCACACATCATCAGAACAACAGACTACTGAGGGACCACACATCATCAGAACAACAGACTACTGGGGGACCACACATCCTCAGAACAACCGACTACTGAGGGACCACACATCATCAGAACAACAGACTACTGGGGGACCACACATCATCAGATTAACAGACTACTGAGGGACCACACATCCTCAGAACAACCGACTACTGAGGGACCACACATCATCAGAACAACAGACTACTGGGGGACCACACATCATCAGATTAACAGACTACTGAGGGACCACATATCATCAGAACAACAGACTACTGAGGGACCACACATCATCAGATTAACAGACTACTGAGGGACCACACATCATCAGAACAACAGACTACTGAGGGCCACACATCATCAGAACAACAGACTACTGAGGGACCACACATCATCAGAACAACAGACTACTGAGGGACCACACATCATCAGAACAACAGACTACTGAGGGACCACACATCATCAGATTAACAGACTACTGAGGGACCACACATCATCAGATTAACAGACTACTGAGGGACCACACATCATCAGATTAACAGACTACTGAGGGACCACACATCATCAGATTAACAGACTACTGAGGGACCACACATCATCAGAACAACAGACTACTGAGGGACCACACATCATCAGATTAACAGACTACTGAGGGACCACACATCATCAGAAGAACAGACTACTGAGGGACCACACATCATCAGATTAACAGACTACTGAGGGACACACATCATCAGAACAACAGACTACTGAGGGACCACACATCATCAGAACAACAGACTACTGAGGGACCACACATCATCAGATTAACAGACTACTGAGGGACCACACATCATCAGATTAACAGACTACTGAGGGACCACACATCATCAGATTAACAGACTACTGAGGGACCACACATCATCAGATTAACAGACTACTGAGGGACCACACATCATCAGAACAACAGACTACTGAGGGACCACACATCATCAGATTAACAGACTACTGAGGACCACACATCATCAGAACAACAGACTACTGAGGGACCACACATCATCAGATTAACAGACTACTGAGGGACCACACATCATCAGAACAACAGACTACTGAGGGACCACACATCATCAGAACAACAGACTACTGAGGGACCACACATCATCAGATTAACAGACTACTGAGGGACCACACATCATCAGAACAACAGACTACTGAGGGACCACACATCATCAGAACAACAGACTACTGAGGGACCACACATCATCAGATTAACAGACTACTGAGGGACCACACATCATCAGATTAA
Source organism: Coregonus clupeaformis (assembly GCF_020615455.1). NCBI lineage: Eukaryota > Metazoa > Chordata > Actinopteri > Salmoniformes > Salmonidae > Coregonus > Coregonus clupeaformis. The sequence goes on from NW_025533979.1 coordinate 299,166, forward strand.
CAGACTACTGAGGGACCACACATCATCAGATTAACAGACTACTGAGGGACCACACATCATCAGATTAACAGACTACTGAGGGACCACACATCATCAGAACAACAGACTACTGAGGGACCACACATCATCAGATTAACAGACTACTGAGGGACCACACATCATCAGAAGAACAGACTACTGAGGGACCACACATCATCAGATTAACAGACTACTGAGGGACCACACATCATCAGAACAACAGACTACTGAGGGACCACACATCATCAGAACAACAGACTACTGAGGGACCACACATCATCAGATTAACAGACTACTGAGGGACCACACATCATCAGATTAACAGACTACTGAGGGACCACACATCATCAGATTAACAGACTACTGAGGGACCACACATCATCAGATTAACAGACTACTGAGGGACCACACATCATCAGAACAACAGACTACTGAGGGACCACACATCATCAGATTAACAGACTACTGAGGGACCACACATCATCAGAAGAACAGACTACTGAGGGACCACACATCATCAGATTAACAGACTACTGAGGGACCACACATCATCAGATTAACAGACTACTGAGGGACCACACATCATCAGAACAACAGACTACTGAGGGACCACACATCATCAGAACAACAGACTACTGGGGGACCACACATCATCAGAACAACAGACTACTGAGGGACCACACATCATCAGAACAACAGACTACTGAGGGACCACACATCATCAGATTAACAGACTACTGAGGGACCACACATCATCAGAAGAACAGACTACTGAGGGACCACACATCATCACAACAGACTACTGAGGGACCACACATCATCAGATTAACAGACTACTGAGGGACCACACATCATCAGAACAACAGACTACTGAGGGACCACACATCATCAGAACAACAGACTACTGAGGGACCACACATCATCAGAACAACAGACTACTGAGGGACCACACATCATCAGATTAACAGACTACTGAGGGACCACACATCATCAGAACAACAGACTACTGAGGGACCACACATCATCAGAACAACAGACTACTGAGGGACCACACATCATCAGAACAACAGACTACTGAGGGACCACACATCATCAGAACAACAGACTACTGAGGGACCACACATCATCAGAACAACAGACTACTGAGGGACCACACATCATCAGAACAACAGACTACTGGGGGACCACACATCATCAGATTAACAGACTACTGAGGGACCACACATCATCAGAACAACAGACTACTGAGGGACCACACATCATCAGAACAACAGACTACTGAGGGACCACACATCATCAGAACAACAGACTACTGAGGGACCACACATCATCAGAACAACAGACTACTGAGGGACCACACATCATCAGATTAACAGACTACTGAGGGACCACACATCATCAGAACAACAGACTACTGAGGGACCACACATCATCAGAACAACAGACTACTGAGGGACCACACATCATCAGAACAACAGACTACTGGGGGACCACACATCATCAGATTAACAGACTACTGAGGGACCACACATCATCAGAACAACAGACTACTGAGGGCCACACATCATCAGAACAACAGACTACTGAGGGACCACACATCATCAGAACAACAGACTACTGAGGGATCACACATCATCAGATTAACAGACTACTGAGGGACCACACATCATCAGATTAACAGACTACTGAGGGACCACACATCATCAGAACAACAGACTACTGAGGGACCACACATCATCAGAACAACAGACTACTGAGGGACCACACATCATCAGATTAACAGACTACTGAGGGACCACACATCATCAGAACAACAGACTACTGAGGGACCACACATCATCAGAACAACAGACTACTGAGGGACCACACATCATCAGATTAACAGACTACTGAGGGACCACACATCATCAGAACAACAGACTACTGAGGGACCACACATCATCAGAACAACAGACGACTGAGGGACCACACATCATCAGAACAACAGACTACTGAGGGACCACACATCATCAGATTAACAGACTACTGAGGGACCACACATCATCAGAACAACAGACTACTGAGGGACCACACATCATCAGAACAACAGACTACTGAGGGACCACACATCATCAGAACAACAGACTACTGAGGGACCACACATCATCAGAACAACAGACTACTGAGGGACCACACATCATCAGATTAACAGACTACTGGGGGACCACACATCATCAGAATACTATGTATGTGTGTGTGGGTATGTCCTACCCTCGTTGGGGATGGGCTCCATGTCCCAGGGACTCATCTTCTCCGTGTCACCGTTATCCCAGCTAGACAGGAGAATATAATATATTAGAAAGGTTCCATGTTATAAAGGCTTCCTCATAGAGGGTTAATGAAGGGTTATAACCTACCAAACATTGTAGCACTGGAACAGGCTGTCTGGATACTCAGGCTGGAAAGGCTCCTGGTCCTCGATGGTCCCGAACCACCAGGCATCATCTATCACTGACCTGAACCTGTCACCTGGATGGGACAAGGTCACGTCTCATTACAACACCACCAGGTATCATCTATCACTGACCTGAACCTGTCACCTGGATGGGACAAGGTCACTTCTCATTACAACACCACCAGGTATCATCTATCACTGACCTGAACCTGTCACCTGGATGGGACAAGGTCACTTCTCATTACAACACCACCAGGTATCATCTATCACTGACCTGAACCTGTCACCTGGATGGGACAAGGTCACTTCTCATTACAACACCACCAGGTATCATCTATCACTGACCTGAACCTGTCACCTGGATGGGACAAGGTCACTTCTCATTACAACACCACCAGGTATCATCTATCACTGACCTGAACCTGTCACCTGGATGGGACAAGGTCACTTCTCATTACAACACCACCAGGTATCATCTATCACTGACCTGAACCTGTCACCTGGATGGGACAAGGTCACTTCTCATTACAACACCACCAGGTATCATCTATCACTGACCTGAACCTGTCACCTGGATGGGACAAGGTCACTTCTCATTACAACACCACCAGGTATCATCTATCACTGACCTGAACCTGTCACCTGGATGGAACAAGGTCACTTCTCATTACAAATAAAAAATTTAACATAGTTTATATGTAGTTAAAATAATCAAATAAAATCCATTCATTCATTAGTTAATTCATTGATAAAATAACTGAAATGATTCTTTGTAATCAGGCGAAACCCAGTCTACTTCATCCAGACATATTAGCCCAACATTAGCAGCTACTCTGGCATCCTATTCCTGTATAGTGCACTACGTTTGACCAGAGACACAGAGAGAGAGAGTCGCACTGTGAAGACATCAGAACCTGGTCAGAGAGAGACTGACCTATGGTCCAGTGGCGGTCTCTCGCATCATCAAACTGCTGCCGTAGGACCAGGAAGTCAATCACATCGGGCATGTCATGGTACCTATGATAACAACACACCGATACCATGTTAGTAGCAACATCACACACACAAAATCACACACACAAATATGCACAAGAACACACAAACACACACACTAAGACACTAAGACACAGAGAAAACACAGAGACACTAAGACACAGAGACACTAAGACACAGAGACACTAAGACACAGAGAAACTAAGACACAGAGACACTAAGACACAGAGAGAACACAGAGACACTAAGACACAGAGAGAACACAGAGACACTAAGACACAGAGAGAACACAGAGACACTAAGACACAGAGAGAACACAGAGACACTAAGACACAGAGACACTAAGACACAGAGACACTAAGACACAGAGATACTAAGACACAGAGACACTAAGACACAGAGACACTAAGACACAGAGAGAACACAGAGACACTAAGACACAGAGATACTAAGACACAGAGACACTAAGACACAGAGACACTAAGACACAGAGACACTAAGACACAGAGACACTAAGACACAGAGAGAACACAGAGACACTAAGACACAGAGACACTAAGACACAGAGACACTAAGACACAGAGACACTAAGACACAGAGAGAACACAGAGACACTAAGACACAGAGACACAGAGACACTAAGACACAGAGAAAACACAGAGACACTAAGACACAGAGACACTAAGACACAGAGACACTAAGACACAGAGACACTAAGACACAGAGACACTAAGACACAGAGACACTAAGACACAGAGACACAGAGACACTAAGACACAGAGAAAACACAGAGACACTAAGACACAGAGACACTAAGACACAGAGACACTAAGACACAGAGAAACTAAGACACAGAGACACTAAGACACAGAGAGAACACAGAGACACTAAGACACAGAGAGAACACAGAGACACTAAGACACAGAGAGAACACAGAGACACTAAGACACAGAGACACTAAGACACAGAGACACTAAGACACAGAGATACTAAGACACAGAGACACTAAGACACAGAGACACTAAGACACAGAGACACTAAGACACAGAGATACTAAGACACAGAGACACTAAGACACAGAGACACTAAGACACAGAGACACTAAGACACAGAGAGAACACAGAGACACTAAGACACAGAGATACTAAGACACAGAGACACTAAGACACAGAGACACTAAGACACAGAGACACTAAGACACAGAGACACTAAGACACAGAGAGAACACAGAGACACTAAGACACAGAGACACTAAGACACAGAGACACTAAGACACAGAGACACTAAGACACAGAGAGAACACAGAGACACTAAGACACAGAGACACAAAGACACAGAGAAAACACAGAGACACTAAGACACAGAGACACTAAGACACAGAGACACTAAGACACAGAGACACTAAGACACAGAGACACTAAGACACAGAGACACAGAGACACTAAGACACAGAGAGAACACAGAGACACTAAGACACAGAGACACTAAGACACAGAGACACTAAGACACAGAGACACTAAGACACAGAGACACTAAGACACAGAGAGAACACAGAGACACTAAGACACAGAGAGAACACAGAGACACTAAGACACAGAGAGAACACAGAGACACTAAGACACAGAGACACTAAGACACAGAGACACTAAGACACAGAGAGAACACAGAGACACTAAGACACAGAGACACTAAGACACAGAGACACTAAGACACAGAGAGAACACAGAGACACTAAGACACAGAGAAAACACAGAGACACTAAGACACAGAGACACTAAGACACAGAGACACTAAGACACAGAGAGAACACAGAGACACAGAGACACTAAGACACAGAGAGAACACAGAGACACTAAGACACATAGACACTAAGACACAGAGACACTAAGACACAGAGAGAACACAGAGACACTAAGACACAGAGACACTAAGACACAGAGAGAACACAGAGACACTAAGACACAGAGAGAACACAGAGAAACTAAGACACAGAGACACTAAGATACAGAGACACTAAGACACAGAGACACTAAGACACAGAGAGAACACAGAGACACTAAGACACAGAGACACTAAGACACAGAGAGGACACTAAGACACAGAGAGAACACAGAGACACTAAGACACAGAGAGAACACAGAGACACTAAGACACAGACACACTAAGACACAGAGAGAACACAGAGACACTAAGACACAGAGAGAACACAGAGACACTAAGACACAGAGACACTAAGACACAGAGAGAACACAGAGACACTAAGACACAGAGAGAACACAGAGACACTAAGACACAGAGACACTAAGACACAGAGAGAACACAGAGACACTAAGACACAGAGACACTAAGACACAGAGAGAATACAGAGACACTAAGACACAGAGAGAACACAGAGACACTAAGACACAGAGACACTAAGACACAGAGACACTAAGAGAACACAGAGACACTAAGATAACACAGAGACACTAAGACACAGAGACACTAAGACAAAGAGACACTAAGACACAGAGACACTAAGACACAGAGACACTAAGACACAGAGACACTAAGACACAGAGAGAACACAGAGACACTAAGACACAGAGACACTAAGACACAGAGACACTAAGACACAGAGACACTAAGACACAGAGAGAACACAGAGACACTAAGACACTAAGACACAGAGACACTAAGACACAGAGACACTAAGACACAGAGACACTAAGACACAGAGATAACACAGAGACACTAAGACACAGAGACACTAAGACACAGAGACACTAAGACACAGAGACACTAAGACACAGAGACACTAAGACACAGAGATAACACAGAGACACTAAGACACAGAGACACTAAGACACAGAGACACTAAGACACAGAGACACTAAGACACAGAGACACTAAGACACAGAGAGAACACAGAGACACAGAGACACTAAGACACAGAGACACTAAGACACAGAGACACTAAGACACAGAGAGAACACAGAGACAGGTATGGTTACTTCATGGAGAAGGAGCCTCCAGTCAGCCTGCCAGTATCAGGGTCCAGGAAGGCCAGTTTGAGGCAGCAGAGAGAGGGGAGACCAACCTCATATTTTAGCCCTACTATCTTCACCAGTTCCTGCTCCTACACACACACACACACACACACACACACACACACACAGTGATTTAGTCATTTAGCTGACAATCTTATTCAGATGATTTTATCCAGAAGGCGTGTGTGTGTGTGTGTGTGTGTGTGTGTGTGTGTGTGTGTATATATGTGTGTGTGTGTATGTGTGTGTGTGTGTATGTGTGTTTGTGTGTGTGTGTGTGTATGTGTGTGTGTATATATATGTGTGTGTGTGTGTGTGTGTGTGTGTGTGTGTGTGTGTGTGTGTCTGTGTGTGTGTATGTGTGTGTGTATGTATGTGTGTGTGTGTGTGTGTGTATATATATGTGTGTGTGTGTGTGTGTGTGTATATGTGTGTGTGTGTGTGTGTGTATGTATGTGTGTGTGTGTGTGTGTGTGTGTGTGTGTGTGTGTGTGTGTGTGTGTGTGTGTGTGTGTGTGTGTGTGTGTGTGTGTGTGTGTGTGTTACCCGTAGCTCCATCTTGTGCCAGGGTTGTTTCTTGGGGTTGATGCTGTAGATCTTGTTCTGTTTGGTCATCTCCACATACGCCTCATGGCCCTGACGGAAGTAGTACACCTGGACAACACAACACACTGTTAGGACACTGGCTGGCTGGCTGGGTGTAGTACACCTGGACAACACAACACACTGTTAGGACACTGGCTGGCTGGCTGGGTGTAGTACACCTGGACAACACAACACACTGTTAGGACACTGGCTGGCTGGCTGGGTGGGTGTAGTACACCTGGACAACACAACACACTGTTAGGACACTGGCTGGCTGGGTGGGTGTAGTACACCTGGACAACACAACACACTGTTAGGACACTGGCTGGCTGGCTGGGTGTAGTACACCTGGACAACACAACACACTGTTAGGACACTGGCTGGCTGGCTGGGAGTAGTACACCTGGACAACACAACACACTGTTAGGACACTGGCTGGCTGGCTGGGTGGGTGTAGTACACCTGGACAACACAACACACTGTTAGGACACTGGCTGGCTGGGTGGGTGGGTGTAGTACACCTGGACAACACAACACACTGTTAGGGCACTGGCTGGCTGGCTGGGTGGGTGTAGTACACCTGGACAACACAACACACTGTTAGGACACTGGCTGGCTGGCTGGGTGTAGTACACCTGGACAACACAACACACTGTTAGGACACTGGCTGGCTGGCTGGGTGTAGTACACCTGGACAACACAACACACTGTTAGGACACTGGCTGGCTGGGTGGGTGTAGTACACCTGGACAACACAACACACTGTTAGGACACTGGCTGGCTGGCTGGGTGTAGTACACCTAGACAACACAACACACTGTTAGGACACTGGCTGGCTGGCGTGGGTGTAGTACACCTGGACAACACAACACACTGTTAGGACACTGGCTGGCTGGCTGGGTGTAGTACACCTGGACAACACAACACACTGTTAGGACACTGGCTGGCTGGGGTGAGTAGTACACCTGGACAACACAACACACTGTTAGGACACTGGCTGGCTGGCTGGCTGGGTGTAGTACACCTGGACAACACAACACACTGTTAGGACACTGGCTGGCTGGCTGGGTGTAGTACACCTGGACAACACAACACACTGTTAGGACACTGGCTGGCTGGCTGGGTGTAGTACACCTGGACAACACAACACACTGTTAGGACACTGGCTGGCTGGCTGGGTGTAGTACACCTGGACAACACAACACACTGTTAGGACACTGGCTGGCTGGCTGGGTGTAGTACACCTGGACAACACAACACACTGTTAGGACACTGGCTGCCTGGGTGGGTGTAGTACACCTGGACAACACAACACACTGTTAGGACACTGGCTGGCTGGCTGGGTGTAGTACACCTGGACAACACAACACACTGTTAGGACACTGGCTGGCTGGCTGGGTGTAGTACACCTGGACAACACAACACACTGTTAGGACACTGGCTGGCTGGCTGGGTGTAGTACACCTGGACAACACAACACACTGTTAGGACACTGGCTGGCTGGCTGGGTGTAGTACACCTGGACAACACAACACACTGTTAGGACACTGGCTGGCTGGCTGGGTGTAGTACACCTGGACAACACAACACACTGTTAGGACACTGGCTGGCTGGCTGGGTGTAGTACACCTGGACAACACAACACACTGTTAGGACACTGGCTGGCTGGCTGGGTGTAGTACACCTGGACAACACAACACACTGTTAGGACACTGGCTGGCTGGCTGGGTGTAGTACACCTGGACAACACAACACACTGTTAGGACACTGGCTGGCTGGCTGGGTGTAGTACACCTGGACAACACAACACACTGTTAGGACACTGGCTGGCTGGCTGGGTGTAGTACACCTGGACAACACAACACACTGTTAGGACACTGGCTGGCTGGCTGGGTGTAGTACACCTGGACAACACAACACACTGTTAGGACACTGGCTGGCTGGCTGGGTGTAGTACACCTGGACAACACAACACACTGTTAGGACACTGGCTGGCTGGCTGGGTGTAGTACACCTGGACAACACAACACACTGTTAGGACACTGGCTGGCTGGCTGGCTGGGTGTAGTACACCTGGACAACACAACACACTGTTAGGACACTGGCTGGCTGGCTGGGTGTAGTACACCTGGACAACACAACACACTGTTAGGACACTGGCTGGCTGGCTGGGTGTAGTACACCTGGACAACACAACACACTGTTAGGACACTGGCTGGCTGGCTGGGTGTAGTACACCTGGACAACACAACACACTGTTAGGACACTGGCTGGCTGGCTGGCTGGTGTGTAGTACACCTGGACAACACAACACACTGTTAGGACACTGGCTGGCTGGGTGGGTGTAGTACACCTGGACAACACAACACACTGTTAGGACACTGGCTGGCTGGCTGGGTGTAGTACACCTGGACAACACAACACACTGTTAGGACACTGGCTGGCTGGCTGGGTGTAGTACACCTGGACAACACAACACACTGTTAGGACACTGGCTGGCTGGCTGGGTGTAGTACACCTGGACAACACAACACACTGTTAGGACACTGGCTGGCTGGCTGGGTGTAGTACACCTGGACAACACAACACACTGTTAGGACACTGGCTGGCTGGCTGGGTGTAGTACACCTGGACAACACAACACACTGTTAGGACACTGGCTGGCTGGCTGGGTGTAGTACACCTGGACAACACAACACACTGTTAGGACACTGGCTGGCTGGCTGGCTGGGTGTAGTACACCTGGACAACACAACACACTGTTAGGACACTGGCTGGCTGGCTGGGTGTAGTACACCTGGACAACACAACACACTGTTAGGACACTGGCTGGCTGGCTGGGTGTAGTACACCTGGACAACACAACACACTGTTAGGACACTGGCTGGCTGGCTGGGTGTAGTACACCTGGACAACACAACACACTGTTAGGACACTGGCTGGCTGGCTGGCTGGCTGGGTGTAGTACACCTGGACAACACAACACACTGTTAGGACACTGGCTGGCTGGGTGGGTGTAGTACACCTGGACAACACAACACACTGTTAGGACACTGGCTGGCTGGCTGGGTGTAGTACACCTGGACAACACAACACACTGTTAGGACACTGGCTGGCTGGCTGGGTGTAGTACACCTGGACAACACAACACACTGTTAGGACACTGGCTGGCTGGCTGGGTGTAGTACACCTGGACAACACAACACACTGTTAGGACACTGGCTGGCTGGCTGGGTGTAGTACACCTGGACAACACAACACACTGTTAGGACACTGGCTGGCTGGCTGGGTGTAGTACACCTGGACAACACAACACACTGTTAGGACACTGGCTGGCTGGCTGGGTGTAGTACACCTGGACAACACAACACACTGTTAGGACACTGGCTGGCTGGCTGGGTGTAGTACACCTGGACAACACAACACACTGTTAGGACACTGGCTGGCTGGCTGGGTGTAGTACACCTGGACAACACAACACACTGTTAGGACACTGGCTGGCTGGCTGGGTGTAGTACACCTGGACAACACAACACACTGCTAGGACACTGGCTGGCTGGCTGGCTGGCTGGGTGTAGTACACCTGGACAACACAACACACTGTTAGGACACTGGCTGGCTGGGTGGGTGTAGTACACCTGGACAACACAACACACTGTTAGGACACTGGCTGGCTGGCTGGGTGTAGTACACCTGGACAACACAACACACTGTTAGGACACTGGCTGGCTGGGTGGGTGGGTGTAGTACACCTGGACAACACAACACACTGTTAGGACACTGGCTGGCTGGGTGGGTGTAGTACACCTGGACAACACAACACACTGTTAGGACACTGGCTGGCTGGCTGGGTGTAGTACACCTGGACAACACAACACACTGTTAGGACACTGGCTGGCTGGCTGGCTGGGTGTAGTACACCTGGACAACACAACACACTGTTAGGACACTGGCTGGCTGGCTGGCTGGGTGTAGTACACCTGGACAACACAACACACTGTTAGGACACTGGCTGGCTGGGTGGGTGTAGTACACCTGGACAACACAACACACTGTTAGGACACTGGCTGGCTGGCTGGCTGGGTGTAGTACACCTGGACAACACAACACACTGTTAGGACACTGGCTGGCTGGCTGGCTGGCTGGCTGGGTGGGTGGCTGGCTGGGTGGCTGGCTGGCTGGCTGGGTGGCTGGCTGGCTGGCTGGGTGGCTGGCTGGCTGGCTGGGTGTGTGTGGCTGGCTGGCTGGGTGGCTGGCTGGGTGGCTGGCTGGCTGGCTGGCTGGGTGGCTGGCTGGGTGGCTGGGTGGCTGGCTGGGTGGCTGGGTGGCTGGATGGGTGGGTGGCTGGCTGGCTGGGTGGGTGGGTGGGTTGGTGTATGGCTGGCTGGCTGCGTGTGTGGCTGGCTGGCTGGCTGGGTGGGTGGGTGTGGCTGGCTGGCTGGCTGGCTGGGTGTGTGGCTGGCTGGGTGGGTGGGTGTATGGCTGGGTGGGTGGGTGTATGGATGGGTGGCTGGGTGTGTGGCTGGCTGGCTGGCTGGGTGGCTGGCTGGGTGTGTGGCTGGCTGGCTGGGTGGGTGGCTGGCTGGGTGGGTGTATGGCTGGCTGGCTGGGTGTGTGGCTGGCTGGCTGGCTGGCTGGCTGGGTTAATGTGTGTGTTACCTCGTCTCCCATCTGTGGTATATAGGGACATCTCCGGGGGACTGTGTCTGTGATCCAGGCTGACGGTAGCCACTCCTCCAGAGATAACCCCGCCTCCTGAAACCCTGCCCTCTGAGAGATATAGAGAGAGGGAAGGAGAGAGAGGGGGAATAGAGAGAGAGAGAGGGGGGAGAGAAAGAGAGAGAGAGAGAGAGAAAGAGAAGAGAGGAGAGAAGAGGGAGAGAGAGATGGAGGAGAGAGAGAGAAGAGAGAGAGAGGAGAGAGAGAAGAGACAGGGAAGAGAGAGAGAGGAGAGAGAAGAGAGAAGAGAGAGAGCGAGAGAGGAGAGAGGAGAGAGAGAAGAGAGAGGGGGAAGAGAGAGAGAAGAGAGAGGAGAGAGAAGAGAGAGAGAAGAGAGAGAAGAGAGAGATGAGAGAGGAGAGAGAGAGAGAAGAGAGAAGAGAGAAGAGAGAGGAGAGAGGAGAGAGGAGAGAAGAGGGAGAGAGAGAAGAGAGATAGAGAATAGAAAGGAGAGAGGAGAAAGAGAAGAGAGAGAGATGAGAGATGAGAAAGAGAAGAGAGAGAGAGCGAGAAGAGAGAGGAGAGAGAGAGAGGAGAGATAGAGGAGAGAGAAGAGAGAGTAGAGAGGAGAGAGGAGAGAGAGGAGAGAGAGAGAGAAGAGGGAGAGAGAGAGAGGGAAGAGAGAGAGGAGAGAGAGAGAAGAGAGAGGAGAGAGAGAGAGAAGAGAGAAAGAAGAGAGAGGAGAGAGAGAGAAAGAGAAGAGAGAGGAGAAAGAGAAGAGAGACGCGAGAGGAGAGAGAAGAGAAGAGAGAAGAGAGAGGAGAGAGGAGAGAGGAGAGAGGAGGGAGAGAGAGAAGAGGGAGAGAGAGAGAGGGAAGAGAGAGAGGAGAGAGAGAGAAGAGAGAGGAGAGAGAGAGAGAAGAGAGAGAGAAGAGAGAGGAGAGAGAGAGAAAGAGAAGAGAGAGGAGAAAGAGAAGAGAGACGCAAGAGGAGAGAGAAGAGAGAAGAGAGAAGAGAGAGGAGAGAGGAGAGAGGAGGGAGAGAGAGAGAATAGAGAGGAGAGGGAGAGAGAGAGGAGAGAGAGGGAAGAGATAGAGAGAAGAGAGAGAGAGAAGAGAGAGGAGAGAGAGAGAAGAGAGAGAAGAGAGAGGAGAGAAGAGAGAAGAGAGAAGAGAGAGGAGAGAGGAGAGAGGAGAGAGAGAGAGAGAGAGAGAGAGAGAGAGTAGAGAGGAGAGAGAGAGAGGAGAGAGGAGAGAGAGGAGAGAGAGGGAAGAGAGAGGAGAGAGAGAGAAGAGAGAGAAGAGAGGAGAGAGAGAGAAGAGGGAGAGAGAGAGAAGAGAGAGAGAAGAGAGAGGAGAGAGAGAGAAGAGAGAGAGAAGAGAGAGGAGAGAGAGAGAAGAGAGAGGAGAGAGGAGAGAGAGAGAAGAGAGAGGAGAGAGAGAAGAGAGAGAGAAAGAGAAGAGAGAAAGAGAAGAGAGAGGAGAAAGAGAAGAGAGAAGCGAGAGGAGAGGAGAGAGGAGGGAGAGAGAGAGAGAATAGAGAGGAGAGGGAGAGAGAGAGGAGAGAGAGGGAAGAGATAGAGAGAAGAGAGAGAGAAGATAGAAGAGAGAGAGGAGAGAGGAGACAGAGAGAGGATCAGGGATCATATTATTCAGTTTACTAAACTCTAGTTAAATAATCTCCTCCTTATAATGAAGGTTTAAATCACTGCCAGATTACAATGACATTAACGGTAGTTGGCACAGTGAAAATGAGGACATGATACATAAATACACACAAACCTTCCTCTTCTCCTTTGGCTTCTCCTTCGGTAGCGCTCCGTCTTTGTCTTTTTTCCTGTCTCTCTTTCCCTCCCTCTTCGTCTTCTCTCCATCCTCCTCAGAGCTGGTGCTCTTCTTCTTTGGTGGTTCCAGGTTGATCCCTGCATCTGCCGTCCAGTCAGAGTAGTCACTGGAGTAGTCACTATAGCAACAGAATCAGAGTAGTAACTATAGCAACATAGAGTCAGAGTAGTAACTATAGCAACATAGAATCAGAGTAGTAACTATAGCAACATAGAGTCAGAGTAGTCACTATAGCAACATAGAATCAGAGTAGTCACTATAGCAACATAGAGTCAGAGTAGTCACTATAGCAACATAGAGTCAGAGTAGTCACTATAGCAACATAGAGTCAGAGTAGTCACTATAGCAACATAGAATCAGAGTAGTCACTATAGCAACAGAGTCAGAGTAGTCACTACAGCAACACATAATCAGAGTAGTAACTACAGCAACAGAATCAGAGTAGTCACTATAGCAACATAGAGTCAGAGTAGTCACTATAGCAACAGAGTCAGAGTAGTCACTACAGCAACACATAATCAGAGTAGTAACTACAGCAACAGAATCAGAGTAGTCACTATAGCAACATAAAGTCAGAGTAGTCACTATAGCAACATAGAATCAGAGTAGTCACTATAGCAACATAGAGTCAGAGTAGTCACTATAGCAACATAGAATCAGAGTAGTCACTATAGCAACATAGAGTCAGAGTAGTCACTATAGCAACATAGAGTCAGAGTAGTCACTACAGCAACATAGAGTCAGAGTAGTCACTATAGCAACATAGAGTCAGAGTAGTCACTACAGCAACATAGAGTCAGAGTAGTCACTATAGCAACATAGAGTCAGAGTAGTCACTATAGCAACATAGAGTCAGAGTAGTCACTATAGCAACATAGTGTCAGAGTAGTCACTATAGCAACATAGAGTCTGAGTAGTCACTATAGCAACATAGAGTCAGAGTAGTCACTATAGCAACATAGAATCAGAGTAGTCACTACAGCAACAGAGTCAGAGTAGTCACTATAGCAACATAGAGTTAGAGTAGTTACTATAGCAACATAGAATCAGAGTAGTCACTATAGCAACATAGAGTCAGAGTAGTCACTATAGCAACATAGAATCAGAGTAGTCACTATAGCAACATAGAGTCAGAGTAGTCACTATAGCAACATAGAGTCAGAGTAGTCACTATAGCAACATAGAGTCAGAGTAGTCACTATAGCAACATAGAATCAGAGTAGTCACTATAGCAACAGAGTCAGAGTAGTCACTACAGCAACACATAATCAGAGTAGTAACTACAGCAACAGAATCAGAGTAGTCACTATAGCAACATAGAGTCAGAGTAGTCACTATAGCAACATAGAATCAGAGTAGTCACTATAGCAACATAGAGTCAGAGTAGTCACTATAGCAACATAGAGTCAGAGTAGTCACTATAGCAACATAGAGTCAGAGTAGTCACTATAGCAACATAGAATCAGAGTAGTCACTACAGCAACAGAGTCAGAGTAGTCACTATAGCAACATAGAGTCAGAGTAGTAACTATAGCAACATAGAATCAGAGTAGTCACTATAGCAACATAGAGTCAGAGTAGTCACTATAGCAACATAGAGTCAGAGTAGTCACTATAGCAACAGAGAGTCAGAGTAGTCACTATAGCAACATAGAATCAGAGTAGTCACTATAGCAACAGAGTCAGAGTAGTCACTACAGCAACACATAATCAGAGTAGTAACTACAGCAACAAAATCAGAGTAGTCACTATAGCAACATAGAGTCAGAGTAGTCACTATAGCAATAGAGTCAGAGTAGTCACTACAGCAACACATAATCAGAGTAGTAACTACAGCAACAGAATCAGAGTAGTCACTATAGCAACATAAAGTCAGAGTAGTCACTATAGCAACATAGAATCAGAGTAGTCACTATAGCAACATAGAGTCAGAGTAGTCACTATAGCAACATAGAATCAGAGTAGTCACTATAGCAACATAGAGTCAGAGTAGTCACTATAGCAACATAGAGTCAGAGTAGTCACTACAGCAACATAGAGTCAGAGTAGTCACTATAGCAACATAGAGTCAGAGTAGTCACTACAGCAACATAGAGTCAGAGTAGTCACTATAGCAACATAGAGTCAGAGTAGTCACTATAGCAACATAGAGTCAGAGTAGTCACTATAGCAACATAGAGTCAGAGTAGTCACTATAGCAACATATAGTCTGAGTAGTCACTATAGCAACATAGAGTCAGAGTAGTCACTATAGCAACATAGAATCAGAGTAG
>NW_025533981.1:0-77500 GCF_020615455.1 Coregonus clupeaformis
ATAAGTCATCTGTACTGCCCCTGGGACCAAATCACCATCTGCTCCTCAACCATTTCCATATGCCTTTACAAAGTGAAGGATGCATCTGAAATGGGAAAAACAAACAGAGAAAGAGAGAGAGATGGAGAGATACAATATGAATATTTTTCTGGACCCCCTCATCCCTCTCTCAAAGATAATGAATTCACTGATGTTATCATTGGGGGAATGGATGAAATGATAAAAATTGAAATAAATTGCTCCTTTGAAAAATAATTAGTAGTGAAACACAACATGAGTGTGTTAGAGGGGGAGGGGTGTGTGTGTGAAGGTGAAATAGAGAAAAAAGGTATCCGTTGGATTTGAATTTCTCTGCTTGTTGTTAGGCTTTCATACCAAATAGAATTTCCATTAAATGCATTAAAATGGTAACAAATGATTTTAAAACATTCATATCAGAATTCTCAAATGATATGCATTGTCTACATGTACTGGTTATTCAAGATTTTGTATCCAATCATGCGGTTGGTAAGCCTTTGATTTCCTTGATCATTTATTAATGCATTCCTGACTGCCACCCAGCCAAGCAAAGCTAGCAGAAAAAAGAAGAAACGAGTCGTGAGCCTCTTGAGGCAAAAAATACATCACTCCATTATGACAAATATCAAATATCTTAGATTGAATGTGAGTCCGAACCAAATCATAGACAGAGAGAGGTCAAGGAGGCTACAAACTCAATACAGTGGAGTAGGACATGGAGGGGAAACTCTTCATTCAGGGGAAACTCTTCATTCAGGCACAACCAGTAAGCAGATCTTATATCTGCACAACTTATAGGACAGCTACACTACCGTTCAAAATGTGGGGTCATTTAGAAATGTCCTTGTTTTCGAAAGAAAAGCAATTTTTTTATCCATTAAAGTAACATCAAATTGATCAGAAATACAGTGTAGACATTGTTAATGTTGTAAATGGCTATTGTAGCTGGAAATGTCTGATCTTTAATGGAATATCTACATAGGCGTACAGAGGCCCATTATCAGCAACCATCTCATTTCTCAGAACAAGAATAGACTGACGAGTTTCAGAAGAAAGTTATTTGTTTCTGGCCATTTTGAGCCTGTAATCGAACCAACAGTTGCTGATGCTCCAGATACTCAACTAGTCTCAAGAAGGCCAGTTTTATTGCTTCTTTACATTTACGTCATTTAGCAGACGCTCTTATCCAGAGCGACTTACAAATTGGTGCATTCACCTTATGATAGCCAGTGGGACAACCACTTTACTATATACGTATATATATATATATTTTTTTTTGGGGGGGTGTCATGGCCGAATTAGTAGGTTAGAGAGGCAGCAGCCACGTGGTGTGAGGCGTTTGTATGGCCTGTGCGGAGAGGAGAGAACAGGGATAGACAGACACATAGTTGACAGGCTACAGAAAAGGCTACACTAATGCAAAGGAGATCGGAATTAAATGAACTAAACATCTGGGGAAGCGAGAGAGCGAGGCCTCCCTCACTAACCTTTCACTGAAACACTCAAATACAACTCTTCCAACTTCCACTTTAGAAATTATAATTGCTGTAATCTACAGTAGTTCAATGTTTCCAGGAATAGACTAACTTAGTTTATTCAGCTAGCCTACTTGGTACAGTATTCTTCTGTGAAAACCGCCCAGGGCACCGTATCCTATGACGCCATAGCTAACTAGCATGCTAGCATCCAATAACGCACGGTTTAGCACCAATACTTGGTAACAACAAACTACCAATGGATCATTCATGTCCGTGTCTAGTTCCTTTCGTAACGCAGAAGTAATTAAACGTTGGCTAGCTAGCACAAAGTCAGTCATGCTAGCTACACAAGTGGACTACACAACTCAAATGTTCAGAAAGTGAAGCTTACATTGCAAAATTCTCATTGACTAAAATGATACAGTACTGCTAGCTGGTAATGTTGGCTAGCTAGCAGTGGCTGCGGTGTTGACTGTTTGAAAATGTAGCTGGCTAGCTAACCTCGATAGTTTCTGTATACTACACCTTTGTCTTTGATACCAAGACAACTATGTAGCTAGCTAACTTTACACTAATCAAATCGTTCCATGGAAATGTATTTAGTTGCTACAGTACTGCTAGCTGGTATAGTTGGCCAGCTAGCAGCGGCTGCGGTGTTGCTACCCGCTAGCTAACTAGCTTTAATGGTCCAGGTAGTGAGTTAGCTAGCTAGCCTCGTGCCTCACCGGGCTTAGCAGAATACACTACAATACTTACCTACAATAACTACCTGGATAAACTACCTACAATACCTAACTACAATACCTACCTACAATCTAAATGCATGGTTTAAGCTTTACTCGACACATATAAAGAAGAAGCCAAGCTTACCTCCCTGCTTAGAGGAACACAACCTCACCCCATCGCTCCTCAGGAGATCAGCACAACAGTTTTCAGCTGTGCTAACATAATTGCAAAAGGGTTTTCTAATGATCAATTAGCCTTTTAAAATGATAAACTTGGATTAGCAAACACAACGTGCCATTGGAACACAGGACTGATGGTTGCTGATAATGGGCCTCTGTACGCCTATGTAGATATTCCATTAAAGATCAGCCGTTTCCAGCTACAATAGCCATTTACAACATTAACAATGTCTACACTGTATTTCTGATTTGATGTTATTTTAATGGACAAACAAATTGTTTTTCTTTCGAAAACAAGGACATTTCTAAGTGACCCCAAACTTTTGAACGGTAGTGTATGTAGAGCTACAAGTAATGAACACAATGAAACTACAGCTCCACTAGGAGGTTAACTTCAACTATTGGGGACTCTCTTTAACCACCTGTCACAGAGATCCAATTCAAGACTATGGGTGCCTCCAAAATGGCACCCTATTCCCTACATAGTGCACTACTTTTTACCAGAGCCATTTGGGTAGTGCATTATAAAGTAGTGAAGTAGTGAACTATATAGGTAATAGGGTGCCATTTCAGACCTATGAGAGGGATTTATTTCCTGTTGTTGTGATACAGGGATGTTATTTTGTGGTCTGTTAAAACCTCCCTAAGGGGAATATCTGTCAGTAGTAGGCATAATGTGAGATGGGGGGGGGGTCGGTCTGTTGAAGGTTTATGTCAATCTCTCTAAGGTCATAGTGGTCATAGTGAACACTAAAGCTTCACGCTGCGTCAGTGAAATTCAAACCTTACAAGACTGAGAGCTGACAGGACATTACAGAGCGTCTACTCTTCATTTCTCCTCTCTTCCTCTCCTCTATCTCATCCCCCTCTCCCATGCTCCATTTTTAACCTATTTCCCTCTCATGCTGCTCAGTAGCGTATCCTATTGGAGTAATCAGCCCAGATGTTTAACGCAAGACATATTCCAATTATCATGCTCCATTTATGTGTGTGTCGGTGCGTACGTACATGCGTGCTTGTGTAACTTTTCATTCCATGTGGAAAATGACAGTAATAAAAGTATTACATTGGTATGTCTTTGCTCATAGGTAACATGGTTAAATGGTAGTGGTTTCCCTGAAATCAAAGGTCGCGGTTTGTTTTCTCTGTAATTGCTGAATCATTTCCTTGCTTGTCTATCTCTCTCTGTTCTCGCTGTGCATCTCTTTGTAGGTCTGTATTTCGCTGGGTTTTTTTGTTTTTGTTTTTTGTTTTTTTGGGGAACTCAGTCGGGTCTCATCTGACTGTTGAGAGTTAGAATAGTAGAATACACAAGGTGCAATTTTGAAATTTGGTTGTGCATCAGCAGTTTTCCTCTTGTTATATGCCACTCACTGACAGTCACTCAATTAGCCCATGTCAGTTAAAACTGTTCAGATTGGTAAATTAGTGTAGTTAGTCTAGCCAGCTAACTAAACTTGTAGTAATCATGGCCGAATTACTGAGCACGCAGCGCATGTGCCCAGGGGCCCTGACCTTCAGGGGGCCCCATTGGTTTTGTTAGTCATTTTCACTCATATATCATATTAACATGGCAAAATGTGTAGAATTGCAGGAAATTAGCTTATAAAACAATAAAATGTCTTCCCACCGCACGGCAAAATTGGTAAAATTGCAGGAAATTTGCTGTAAAACTGCACACCCAAAAAAGTTTTGTAAAGCAAACGTATTTATTTACCCATTGTTAATAAAAATATATATTTTTGCTAACAGATCCCTCTCTGGATTCTTACAGCAGCTGGTTGGCTGCTGGGCTGGTTTCCATGGCAACGTGTGTAAAAGAGTACAGGCTGGCTCCCTCAGTACCGTATCTGTGAGCCGTACAAAGGAACAACACTTTGAAATCACACACGTTCCCCTACATTCTTTCTCTCTCTGTCTCTCTGTCTCTCTGTCTCTCTCTCTCTCTCTCTCTCTCTCTCTCTCTCTCTCTCTCTCTCTTTCTCTCTCTCTCTCTCTTTCTGTCCTCCATCTTCCCATCCTTACTCTCCTCATGTCGATAAATATAGCTCTATCGTACTACTGTGCATTAACTCACACACTAGGCATAATTTCTTTGCCCATTCATTCACATACGCAAAGAGAGATTTGCACAGATGAAAGAGTTGCCCCATTATAGGTTAATGTAAATAAGTGCAGTTTGGTGTGAGGCTTTATCTGAGAGATTATGAAGATACCATTTCTTAATACATGGAAATTCAATGGATCATTAAACAGAAAAAGGATTGAGGTGTTTTATGCAGATCTTGTCAGCTAAAAGACTCCATCAAAATCTAAGTGTAATGTAGCTCTGGCTGATTAATTTAGCTGGAAACTAAGACTTAGATGGTGTAGAGAGTTCTAGTGGTTTAACACCTGGGTCACAATCAAACAGGATTTTTGGCAATGCAAAATAAATTCCCCCAGCTATAGGCTACTTCAGAAAAGCAGAGAAAGACAGATAGAGAGGGGGGAGAGAGAAAGACAGAGATAACAAATGTAAACAATAATGTGCTTTCCTCTTTCAGTGGAACAAAATCTACTGAATTGCTGAATCTCTTGGATTTTATTGGATGGATTTAATAATGAATAGATGTTTTTTTCCAAGAGGTTACGTCATAGTAAAGAAAAAAGAAAAGAGAAATTAAAAAGAAATGATGACGTTGTAAAATGGCTACACTCTTAGAAAAGGGGGTTCCAAAAGGGCAGTCCCCATAGGATAACCCTTTTTGGCTCCAGGTAGAACCCTTTTTGGTTCTCGGTAGAACCATTTTGCGTTCCATGTAGAACTATCTATAGAAAGGGTTGTCCAAGAAACCCAAAAGGCTTATACCTGGAACCAAAAAGAGTTATTCAAAGGGTTCTCCTATGGGGACAGCTGATAAACCCTTTTAGGTTATAGATAGGACTTTTTTTCTAAGAGTGTACTGTTAATATGATGTCTAACAGTAAGGGGCATTGACTACCAGTGTAGAGCAGAATTAATAAAAAAAAACTTCTCTTTTATTTTTCCAAAGAATATATCTCTTATTATATCACAGAGAGAGAGAGAGAGAGAGAGAGAGAGAGAGAGAGAGAGAAAGATACATTTCCCATATGCTACACCACAAGAGTACCTTTAAAAAAAAAAGGGAAATTACATTGTGAAGGGTTTTCATAACAATAGCATGACTAACTAACAGCAGAAGAAATGGATATGAAACTGCCAGTACAGTACTGTGTTTACGCATGGCATTGGCTGTAGTAGGGAAGTCACACAGCCTCTAATTTCTCTCATTTAGCAGACGCTCTTATCCAGAGGGACTTACAGTTAGTGAGTGGATACATTAACCATACTGCCCCCCCCGTGGGAAACGAACGCACAACCCTGGCATGGCAAACGCCATGCTCTACCAACTGAGCTACACGTGGGGCCAGAGACTCTCCTATCTCCTATCTCCTGACTCAGAGACTGACTGGGCTGAGGCTGCAGCCTGGAGAGAGTGGGAGAACTGGTTTGCATGACCAGCATGGCATTAGATGCACATTGCACAAGCGCTGGGATTCCAGACTAACAGGCACCTACTGGGTGGAAGACAACAAACAGTCATTTTTATCAGTGGTAGAATAGCCTAATTTAAAGTGTTTTTGTAAAGAAAAATACCCCATTGAAATATATCTAAAACCGCATATTTACACCCCCACATAACTCCCACTCCACACCCACATGGTTTAAGTATCTGCGTCCAGATATTAGGCATTGTGGATTATGTACTGTGCATTCACCAGAGACACCATTTACTCCATAGTCAAGTATCGCCATCTAATGGATGCAGCTGACATGCACGATATGAGTTGAATTAATAGAATTGCAACTGGGATGGGAATTGAGCAGCTCAACAGCTGCGAGACAACTGGATTATCGTCCATCTTCCAATGACCCTTTACTGCTGACCCTTTCCTGGCGTGATAGCCTACCCCTGGTTTCGCCAATTTTCCTATCCAATTATAAACTGATCGACGTGGTATAGTTTCTACAAGTACTGGTAGTAAATAGGACAAGCCAAAGTGGGGAGCGTTCAGAATCTGAAAAGACTAGGTCCATTTGCAATATTCAACCATAGACGCATTGCGGAATTCCATTCCAGCCTACCTGTGCTTTGCACACCTGTAATACCCCTTCACTCCACAGGAGGGCAGCATTGAATCCTTCATTAATTGATCCCATTTATAGTAAAGGGGCATTACCATGATGTCTGCGGTGGCGCTGCTGGTGGTAAAATAGAGGTGCACTTATTCTGATAGGCTATCATTGGTGCATCCACAAGGCTAGTTACACACAGTTATTACAAAACTCTGAAGCAGCAACATGGACATTAGCCTTAAATGAAGGAAGTTGTGTTTTGGAGTTTGGAGTTTGACTTTTAAAGGTAGGCATGCATTTATTCTATTATACCTATTCATATTTTGCATATAGACTAATTTCCAGTCTGTTATAGAAGAAAATAGTATATTACTAGCTATGCCTATTTATTTTGATTTCTTTTGATATTTGATCATTCCATTAGTCTGAAATATAGGCTACTGCAAATTAAAAGAAACGTTCAAATATAATTCCTGATTGGTATGCACTTATAACCTTCCCACCCATGCACCAACTTGTCAGAGATACAATCTTCTTTTTTGAAAAGACACCAGAGACTTCAAGAAGATGTAGGCCTATAGTCAATGGTAGAGAAAGATGAATGAAATATGAATGATATGCTGCAATGTAGCCTAATATGCATATTCGTGGAGTAGAATGGCGTAATAGGATTCGTAGCCTACCATGGACACTTATTTGCTGACATAATTTTTGCATTTCATGTATTCAGTTCTGTAAGACTTACTATGTTCCGAAATGTAAGCCAGGAATTAGTTAAGTAGTGGTACCTATGGACAAAGCTCTCGCTGTTTTTACTTGTACTCCATTGATGTGATCAGTCAATGTAATTATGATGCACACCTCATAGGTTGAGGCTACACTCTTAGAGAAAAAGGTTCCAAAAGGGTTCTTTGGCTGTCCCCATTGCATAACCTTTTTATGGTTCCAGGTAGAACCCCTTTTGGTTCCAGGTAGAACTCTTTTGGGTTCCATGTAGAAGCCTCTGTGTAAAGGGTTCTACATGGAACTCAAACGGGATCTACCTAGAACCAAAAACGGTTCTTCAAATGGTTTTCCTATGGGGACAGCCGCAGAACCCTTTTAGGTTCTAGATAGCACCTTGTTGTAATTCCTTTCAAAGGGATTTTGTGGAAACAGAGGTCAATCACTTTGCTCTTATTTCCCCTTTGGTCTCATAACACTCATGTCACATGTTTGAGGACCTCTACAGATGTCAGACACATGTGTCCTTGTCAATTACAACATAGAGAAGTTATTCAAAGACTACACAAACTCACACACACCGACAAGCTCTCACAGTCTCACATCAGAATTAGACGTTCATCCATGTTTCTCAAACATCAAATTTCGAAGTTGTTTCCAATATCAAATATCGAAGTGTTTAAGGTTAAGTTTAGGCATTAACACCACATTTTTAAGGTTAGTGTTAAGTTTTGGAATAGGCTTAAAACAAAAATAACTTTCTAATGCTGGATTCAATCATGCAACCTTTGGCACCAGAGGCAGATGCTTACACCTATCCCCCATCCCTGTCCACAACACCCTAGCAAAACCCAAAGCTACTTGAAGGTAACAGCGCTCACTGTTGCCCCTAGTGGCCAGTTTCAATGTAATCTCCCGGATACTGACTTATATTTACATTTACATTTTAGTCATTTAGCAGACGCTCTTATCCAGAGCGACTTACAGGAGCAATTAGGGTTAAGTGCCTTGCTCAAGGGCACATTTACGTCATTTAGCAGACGCTCTTATCCAGAGCGACTACAAATTGGTGCATTCACCCTATAGCCAGTGGGATAACCACTTTACAATTATACTTTTTTTTTTGGGGGGTAGAAGGATTACTTTATCCTATCCCAGGTGTTCCTTAAAGAGGTGGGGTTTCAAATGTCTCCGGAAGGTGGTGAGTGACTCCGCTGTCCTGGCGTCGTGAGGGAGCTTGTTCCACCATTGGGGTGCCAGAGCAGCGAACAGCTTTGACTGGGCTGAGCGGGAACTATGCTTCCGCAGAGGAAGGGAGCCAGCAGGCCAGAGGTGGATGAACGCAATGCCCTCGCCTGGGTGTAGGGACTGATCAGAGCCTGAAGGTACGGAGGTGCCGTTCCCCTCACTGCTCCATAGGCAAGCACCATGGTCTTGTAACGGATGCGAGCTTCAACTGGAAGCCAGTGGAGTGTGCGGAGGAGGGGGGTGACGTGAGAGAACTTGGGAAGGTTGAACACCAGACGGGCTGCGGCATTCTGGATGAGTTGTAGGGGTTTAATGGCACAGGCAGGGAGCCCAGCCAACAGCGAGTTGCAGTAATCCAGACGGGGAGATGACAAGTGCCTGGATTAGGACCTGTGCCGCTTCCTGTGTAAGGCAGGGTCGTACTCTCCGAATGTTGTAGAGCTTGAACCTGCAGGATCGGGTCACCGCCTTGATGTTGGCGGAGAACGACAGGGTGTTGTCCAGGGTCACGCCAAGGCTCTTCGCACTCTGGGAGGAGGACACAACGGAGTTGTCAACCGTGATGGCGAGATCATGGAACGGGCAGTCCTTCCCCGGGAGGAAGAGCAGCTCCGTCTTGCCAGGGTTCAGCTTGAGGTGGTGATCCGTCACCCATACTGATATGTCGGCCAGACATGCAGAGATGCGATTCGCCACCTGGTTATCAGAAGGGGGAAAGGAGAAGATTAGTTGTGTATCGTCAGCGTAGCAATGATAGGAGAGGCCATGTGAGGATATGACAGAGCCAAGTGACTTGGTGTATAGGGAGAAAAGGAGAGGGCCTAGAACTGAGCCCTGGGGGACACCAGTGGTGAGAGCACGTGGTGCGGAGACAGCTTCTCGCCACGCCACTTGGTAGGAGCGACCGGTCAGGTAGGACGCAATCCAGGAGTGAGCCGCGCCGGAGATGCCCAGCTCGGAGAGGGTGGAGAGGAGGATCTGATGGTTCACTGTATCAAAGGCAGCAGACAGGTCTAGAAGGACAAGAGCAGAGGAGAGAGAGTTAGCTTTAGCAGTGCGGAGAGCCTCCGTGACACAGAGAAGAGCAGTCTGTTGAATGACCAGTCCTGAAACCTGACTGGTTTGGATCAAGAAGGTCATTCTGAGAGAGATAGCAAGAGAGTTGGCTAAAGACGGCACGCTCAATAGTTTTGGAAAGAAAAGAAAGAAGGGATACTGGTCTGTAGTTGTTGACATCAGTGGGATCGAGCGTTGGTTTTTTGAGAAGGGGTGCAACTCTCGCTCTCTTGAAGACGGAAGGGACATGGCCAGCGGTCAAGGATGAGTTGATCAGCGAGGTGAGGTAGGGGAGAAGGTCACCGGAGATGGTCTGGAGAAGAGAGGAGGGGATGGGGTCAAGCGGGCAGGTTGTTGGGCGGCCTGCAGTCACTAGTCGCAAGATTTTATCTGGAGAGAGAGGGGAGAAAGAAGTCAAAGCATAGGGTAGGGCAGTGTGAGCAGGACCAGCAGTGTCATTAGACTTAACAAACGAGGATCGGATGTCGTCAACCTTCTTTTCAAAGTGGTTGACAAAGTCATCCACAGAGAGGGGAGGGGGGGATTCAGCAGTGAGGAGAATGTGGCAAAGAGCTTCCTAGGGTTAGAGGCAGATGCTTGGAATTTAGAGTGGTAGAAAGTGGCCTTAGCAGCAGAAACAGATGAAGAAAATGTAGAGAGGAGGGAGTGAAAAGATGCCAGGTCGGCAGGGAGTTTAGTTTTCTTCCATTTCCGCTCAGCTGCCCGGGAGCTCTGTTCTGTGAGCTCGCAATGAGTCATCAAGCCACAGAGCTGGAGGGGAGGACCGAGCCGGCCGGGAGGATAGGGGACACAGGGAGTCAAAGGATGCAGAAAGGGAGGAGAGGAGGGTTGAGGAGGCAGAATCAGGAGATTGGAGGGAGAAGGATTGAGCAGAGGGAAGAGATGATAGGATGGAAGAGGAGAGAGTAGTGGGAGAGAGAGAGCGAAGGTTGCGGCGGCGCGTTACCATCTGTGTAGGGGCAGAGTGAGTAGTGTTGGAGGAGAGCGAGAGAGAAAAAGGATACAAAGTAGTGGTCGGAGACATGGAGGGGAGTTGCAGTGAGATTAGTAGAAGAGCAACATCTAGTAAAGATGAAGTCAAGCGTATTGCCTGCCTTGTGAGTGGGGGATGGTGAGAGGGGTGAGGTCAAAAGAGGAGAGGAGTGGAAAGAAGGAGGCAGAGAGAAATGAGTCAAATGTAGACGTGGGGAGGTTGAAATCCCCCAAGACTGTGAAGGGTGAGCCATCCTCAGGAAAGGAACTTATCAAGGCGTCAAGCTCATTGATGAACTCTCCAAGGGAACCTGGAGGGCGATAGATGACAAGGATATTAAGCTTAAATGGGCTAGTGACTGTGACAGCGTGGAATTCAAATGAGGAGATAGACAGATGGGTTAGGGGAAAAATTGAGAATGACCACTTGGGAGAGATGAGGATTCCTGTGCCACCACCCCTCTGACCAGATGCTCTCGGGGTATGCGAGAACACATGGTCAGACGAGGAGAGAGCAGTAGGAGTAGCAGTGTTTTCAGTGGTAATCCATGTTTCCGTCAGTGCCAGGAAGTCGAGGGACTGGAGGGTGGCATAGGCTGGGATGAAGTCAGCCTTGTTGGCGGCAGAACGGCAGTTCCAGAGGCTGCCTGAGACCTGGAACTCCAGGTGTGTGGTGCGTGCAGGGACCACCAGGTTAGAGAGGCAGCAGCCACGCGGTGTGAGGCGTTTGTGTAGCCTGTGCGGAGAGGAGAGAACAGGGATAGGCAGAGGCATAGTTGACAGGCTGCAGCAGATGGCTACAATAATGCAGAGGAGATCGGGATGAAATGAACTAAACATCAGGGAAAGGAGAGAGCAGGCCTCCCTCACCAAAAAAATATATATATATATAACTCTCCCAACTTCCACCTCAGAAACTATAATTGTTTCACTGAACCACCCGAGTAAAACTCTCCCAACTTCCACTTTAGACATTAGAATTGTTGTAAACTACAGCAGACTGTTATCAGTAGCTGTAATTAAGTACAGCAGCTACCAACCACCTAACGTTAATGCCTCGGATGAGGTTAGAAAAACAGCTGATATAACCCTTATATCATGGGTTACCTGGCTGCACACACACACACACACACACACACACACACACACACACACACACACACACACATACACACACATACACACACACACACACACACTCCTCTCTGATGGTGTAGCCTACAGAAGAAGGTTTGATGGGAGGCTCTTTGACTTTGACCCTCATGAAAGGTCCACTAAAGGGCACACTGAGGAAAAGGTTGTTTATATGGTGATGGTCATTGTGCTTGACCTTCAGTCTCTCTCTGTGTGTGCGTGTGTGTGTGTGTGTGTGTGTGTGTGTGTGTGTGTGTGTGTGTGTGTGTGTGTGCGTGTGCATGTGCGTGTGTGTGGTTGTTTGAAGTGGGGAGGTCAGGATGAAAGAGATCACTAGCCTTTCATGAGGGCTTGTGGGGAGACACATGCGTACACACACAAACACTACAGTAAGTTGAGTAATTGAGTGAAACAGTATTGAAAGAGTTAATCTTGTGTTAAACCTCTATGCCCCTTAAGGTGACAACAGATCATCATAACCAACACTTTGACTATACAGGACATGAAGTGGCTGGGTTTACAACAGAAATACTGGGGTTGCTAATCTGATATAAGAACCTCTGATTGTAACAATGACCACTGTTGTTGTTTCAACATAAATACATGGGAATTAGGGCCACTTACAACACAGTAGAGAGAGAAAGGGAGAGAGAGAGAGAGAGATAGAGAGACAGAGAGAGAGAGAGATTATTTTGGAACTTGTGAGTGTAATATTTACCGTTCACTTTTATTGTTTATTTCACTTTTGTTTATCCATTTCACTTGCTTTGGCAATGTAAACATGTTTCCCATGCCAATAAAGCCCCTCGAATTGAAATTAATTGAGAGAGCGAGAGAGAGCAAGAGAGAGAGAGAGCGAGAGAGATAGCGAGAGAGAGCGAGAGAGAGAGAAAGAGAGAGAGAGCGAGACAGAGAGCGAGAGAGAGAGAGAGAGGGAGAGGGAGGGAGGCAGAGAGAGTGAGAGAGAGAGAGAGAGAGAGAGGGAGGGGGAGGGAGGCAGAGAGAGAGTGAGAGAGAGAGAGAGAGAGAGAGAGAGAGAGAGAGAGAGAGAGAGAGAGAGAGAGAGAGAGAGAGAGAGAGAGAGAGAGAGAGAGAGAGGGAGCGAGTCAGAGAAATAAGAGAGATGATGGCTAATGAGGGAGATGTAACCACACATCAATATGCCCTGAGGTGGTCCTCAAGTAACTGTCTCTTACTGTTACAGAACAACCAAAGCAGCTGAACTCTCCATGTTTTGATATTGACTGAACATTTCCTAATCCAACAATCTCTCACGCAGCCTCTCTAGTGTTACTTGAAGTCACGTTGGTACATGGTAGGTACATTTGAGTGTTTTTCTCTCTCTTGTTTGTCAGAGAGAGAGACCCACCTGTGTGACTTCACAGAACTCAGCTCAGAAACAGGAAGTGTGGTTAACGAGTCAGACTACAGGAAGTCCCATCATGTTAACGAGAGAGCTATGTAACATGCAGAGAGGTGGTGGGTGCTAAAGTGAGCTGCAATGTGCTTGGTGGTGTAGAATCACAGTTTGGGAGGTATGGATATGTGTGTGTGTGTGTGTGTGTCAACAGTTGTTAATTATTGAGACTGAGCACTTTATATTGTTGTATAGTACTATAGATTTATTCCTAGTAGTTACCCAGAACAGAAGAGCTTTGTATCTATTCTGTAGCACAACTGAACTTTGTTGTGTGTATATCAATAGTTGTGTTGTTGCTTATGTACAGTAGCACATGGGGATGTGTAAAACTTACTCCTCAGCCTGGGGTGTCGCCACTTGCGTCACTGGTTAGTCAGGAAGGTAGTCACGTGCGCTAGCAAACAAGAGGTCCTAGGTTCGAGCCTCGGTTTGAGACTAATCAGGAGGAAGCAGTCACTTATGGTGACATTGTGTGTGTGTGTGTGTGTGTGTGTTTGTGTGTGTGCGCGCGCACGTGTGTGGGTATGGGGGGTTTATGGGAGGTATGTTTGTGGGTGACCCAGGCCCGGGCTGGGCTGTAACTGCTGGGAGTTCTTCCCTGCGTATTCCCAATCAGAGTTTAGCATTACTCATCTATTAATAGGGCTTTCCCAGTCTCCTCTCTGACACTGAGGCTGACACACAGCTCTCTGACAGCCTGGCCTCAAATATCACTCTGACGCTCAGTCTCTTTCTCCTCCATCAGCACTGCTACTTAGCCAACCACAGACAGCTCACTGATGTTGGGACCACCACAGCTTAGAGCTAGCTGGTAGCACCTGAGTGTGCAGTGGTTCATACTCAGGGATTATACTGGACTCCAAAGTGCCTGTGGAAATAGGCTAGCTGAGGTTTACTAGCCCCTGGAGGTATGAACTGTTTTATATACCCAGAGAGTGCTGGTTGGTTCGGTCTTTGGTGCTAAATGTATGGTGTTTTGCTTCAGGTATTAAGAGGGCTGATTAGTTTGTTTGTAATGTAAACAAGGGGTACTGGTTTGTATTTGTTTGGTGTATTATGTACTGGTCTGGTGGTATTCATTCTAGAGAATTGGTATAACTAATGCTGACTTGTGACTTGTCTCTCATCCTCTCTCCACCTCTCTCCACCTCTCTCTCTCTCTCTCTCTCTCTCTCTCTCTCTCTCTCTCTCTCTCTCTCTCTCTCTCTCTCTCTCTCTCTCTCTCTCTCCCTCTCTCTCTTCCTTTCTTAGGGTGACGGACATCGAGGCGTCAAGGGCGGAACTGCCGCTGCGAGCCAAAGAGCCCTTCTCTCTCTCTCTCTCTCTCTCTCTCTCTCTCTCTCTCTCTCTCTCTCTCTCTCTCTCTCTCTCTCTCTCTCTCTCTCTCTCTCTCTCTCTCCCCTTGCCAACCCATCTCTCATCTGGAGGAAAAAGCCAGTCAGCGCGTGGGGCCTGTGCCAGAGAGGGGGGTGACATCCACACAAAGACTACTCTCCCCGAAACAACACTGACACTCTCTGTGAAGAGAAGGACTTGCCTCATCAAAAACTAACTGAAACACAACTCTTCACTGTGAGGATCACTGTTACAGTGGCAGGAGAGGTTCTCTGAAGGTTTTCTGGAGGTCAGTGAGTGAGTGGTACCTGCAGCCATGTCTCCGTTCCTGCGTATCGGCTTCTCCAGCTTTGAGATGGACCCAGGTCTGGCCTACCATGAAGAGGTGATCAATCCATACTGTGCTGTCTACATGAAGGAAGCTGTAGACACAGGTCAGTTTGAGGGTGTGTGTGTGTGTGTGTGTGTGTGTGTGTGTGTGTGTGTGTGTGTGTGTGTGTGTGTGTGTGTGTGTGTGTGTGTGTGTGTGTGTGTGTGTGTGTGTGTGTGTGTGTGTGTGTGTGTGCGTGCGTGCGTGCGTGTGTGTCAGAGAGATGTGATGGGGAAACATGGGAACCTCTATGATTTTCTGTAGGACTGTTGTGTCCCATGGGCTGCAAGTGAGGAAAGAAGTTGTGCCCAGTGAGTGTGTCACTGTTTACTCTATCGACAGTGTCTATGCATTAAAGAGGGCAGACATACAGTGGGGGAAAAAATTATTTAGTCAGCCACCAATTCTGCAAGTTCTCCCACTTAAAAAGATGAGAGAGGCCTGTAATTTTCATCAAAGGTACACGTCAACTATGACAGACAAAATGAGGAAAAATTATCCAGAAAATTACATTGTAGGATTTTTAATGAATTTATTTGCAAATTATGGTGGAAAATAAGTGTTTGTTCACCTACAAACAAGCAAGATTTCTGGCTCTCACAGACCTGTAACTTCTTCTTTAAGAGGCTCCTCTGTCCTCCACTCGTTACCTGTATTAATGGCACCTGTTTGAACTTGTTATCAGTATAAAAGACACCTGTCCACAACCTCAAACAGTCACACTCCAAACTCCACTATGGCCAAGACCAAAGAGCTGTCAAAGGACACCAGAAACAAAATTGTAGACCTGCACCAGGCTGGGAAGACTGAATCTGCAATAGGTAAGCAGCTTGGTTTGAATAAATCAACTGTGGGAGCAATTATTAGGAAATGGACGACATACAAGACCACTGATAATCTCCCTTGATCTGGGGCTCCACGCAAGATCTCACCCCATGGGGTCAAAATGATCACAAGAACGGTGAGCAAAAATCCCAGAGGGACTAGTGAAATGCAGAGAGCTGGGACCAAAGTAAAAAGCCAGGGACTCAAATCCTGCAGTGCCAGACGTGTCCCCCTGCTTAAGCCAGTACATGTCCAGGCCCGTCTGAAGTTTGCTAGAGTGCATTTGGATGATCCAGAAGAGGATTGGGAGAATGTCATATGGTCAGATGAAACCAAAATAGAACTTTTTGGTAAAAACTCAACTCGTCGTGTTTGGAGGACAAAGAATGCTGAGTTGCATCCAAAGAACACCATACCTACTATGACGCATGGGGGTGGAAACATCATGCTTTGGGGCTGTTTTTTTGCAAAGGGACCAGGACGACTGATCCGTGTAAAGGACAGAATGAATGGGGCCATGTATCGTGAGATTTTGAGTGAAAACCTCCTTCCATCAGCAAGGGCATTGAATATGAAATGTGGCTGGGTCTTTCAGCATGACAATGATCCCAAACACACCGCCCGGGCAACGAAGGAGTGGCTTCGTAAGAAGCATTTCAAGGTCCTGGAGTGGCCTAGCCAGTCTCCAGATCTCAACCCCATAGAAAATCTTTTGAGGGAGTTGAAAGTCCGTGTTGCCCAGCGACAGCCCCAAAACATCACTGCTCTAGAGGAGATCTGCATGGAGGAATGGGCCAAAATACCAGCAACAGTGTGTGAAAACCTTGTGAAGACTTACAGAAAACGTTTGCCCTGTGTCATTGCCAACAAAGGGTATATAACAAAGTATTGAGAAACTTTTGTTATTGACCAAATACTTATTTTCCACCATAATTTGCAAATAAATTCATAAAAAATCCTACAATGTGATTTTCTGGATTTTTATTCCTCATTTTGTCTGTCATAGTTGACGTGTACCTATGATGAAAATTACAGGCCTCTCTCATCTTTTTAAGTGGGAGAACTTGCACAATTGGTGGCTGACTAAATACTTTTTTCCCCCAATGTATTTATAGAAAGACATTTATAGACATTCAATAGAAAAGGCTTTTCTTCTCCAGGGGTTCCATTAGTGTAAATGGGCTTATGATTCATATCAGTATTATCTCTAATTAGCAGTACTTCAGAGTGCTAATGGACAGTTTTGTTTCCTTGCTGACTATATTTAACCGTTGGTAAAGATGACAGTTATAGGGCTAAAAACAGAGAGAGACGTGGGGAGGAAAGAGGATGGATCTAGGTTGTTTTTCCTACTTCTTTCTCACTTTAACCACAGAGCTGTTCTGGTAGTTGGACGGAGATCGAGTAGTAGAGAAACACTGTGTGTGTGTGTGTGTCCGCATTTGCGTGTGTCTGCATGTGTGTGTGCGGGCTGTGCGTGGGTGTATTCACAGGAAGACCTGTGTCATTCAGTTTCAATTCAGTTCAGGTCTGTCCTGCTTTTTGCAATGGCATCAAAAGGCCCAATATTCCGCTGTTGGTCTAGCTAGCCTACAAGCAGCTGCAAACTGACTGCATTCAGTTGTGCCAATAGAGCAATTGGAAATCATTACTAAGACCAATTTGAAATTGAACTGAACACCTTACTGAGGAGGAGTGTTTTGGGTCTGGAGTCAAAGTTGTAGTATAGGGGAATCCTTACTACAAAGCTGTGACTGGCTCAGACACGTTTCTTAACTCCACTGTGGCTTAAGCACCTAACAGAAATGTGAAAGCAACACCTCAGCCAAATGTCACTTAACCACTACAGAGAGCAAAGAAAAAGTATGTCATTGTGGGCTGACAAAAGCCTACTCAGAGCTGTGTGGGACTTCTACAGCAAAACATATTGCCCTCTCATGCCAAAGGCGGATTGGAAACATGATGAAAAATATGAACCGTCTGTCTGGGGAGAATTAGACAGTTTTTCCCTGTCAGAGGGAAATTATTTTCAGTATAGACAACAGCTGGTAGCGTTGTCTCTGTCCAGAATAGACAGTCTATGGGCCAGTGATAGAGATAGAACCATAGAAATATAATTATCATTCTATGGCAGGAACATACATTTCTGGAATGGAATGCTTGTCAAATGGCAGAAGGAAAATACTGTGAAGTGAAAGTTAAACTGTAGGTATACAGTACACCACAGTAGGCTGCTGAGGGGAGGACGACTCATAATAATGTCTGGAACGGAGCCATTGGAATGGCATCCAACATATGGAAACCAGCCATTACCACGAGCCTGTCCTCCCCAATTAAGATGCCACCAACCTCCTGTGGTAGAGACAGACCACTCTTTGCTCCTGGTCAGGTCACATGTCAGGAAAAATGTAGGACCAATGACAGATCGACTAATGTTAAAATTCTTGTCTGTTAATGTCTGTCTTTCTCCCCCTTACATGCACACACACACACACACACACACACACACACACACCCCTCCAGAGAAGGGCCAGGTGTACAAGCAGAAGAAGCCCACCATGTACCCCCCCTGGAGCAGCACGTTTGATGCCCATGTCCACCTGGGCCGTGTCATGCACGTGGTGGTGAAGGATAAAACCGCTGAGCTAAAGTCTGAGGCCACGGTGCAGCTGGACTCCCTGGCTTCCCGCTGCAAAAAGGAGAACGGAAAGCTGGAGATTTGGGTAAGACAACAGGGAGGGAGGGATCCATTGGCTTAGGGTTGGAGTGAGAGGAATGTGTCATGTCCACACAATTTGATATGGGGATATATCTGTCTCATTCTCTCTCTCTCTCTCTCTCTCTCTCTCTCTCTCTCTCTCTCTCTCTCTCTCTCTCTCTCTCTCTCTCTCTCTCTCTCTCTCTCTCTCTCTCTCTATATATATATATATATATATATATATATATATATATATATATATATATATATATATATCTTTCCCTCTCTCCCTCTCTCTCTCTCTCTCTCTATCTCTCTCTCTCTCAGGTGGAGCTGAAGCCACAGGGTCGTCTACTGATGGAGGCCAGATACTACTTGGAGAAGAGTGGTGAGGGTTCAGAACCATTGTAGACTTCGTAATATCTGTGTATGTTTGTTCCTGTGTGGTTATGTGTGGTTATAACCATTCCAGAACCCCATCTATTCCTAATAGTTTCTGTCAGTGCCCTCTCTTGTTGCGGTCTTATCAACACACTCTGAAGGCTTATAAAGCCATATATAACAGGCGTGAGGAAACCGTCTGTCTATATATAAAGTCTACACAACTACTCATAATCAGCACTCACAACAGGTGGTTCGATGATTGTTCAGTACTAATCATCTGATAATTTAGCCCTTTCAATTACATTACTCACAAATAAAAAGATATTCACCTTTACCCTGTGTGCATACACACATGCATGCACACATACACACACACACACTTTGACAGACTCTCGTCGATCATGGAGGGTGTGTTAAATTTGCAGCTGTCAGTGTCTAGTGAATAAATGCTTGTGGGACTGTAGGACAGGAAGTCAGCCAAAGGCCCTCTTCCTCGCTCCCAAACACACACACACACACACACACACACACACACACACACAAACACACACACAGTCACTCACTCGCACGCACACAGACTGGCAGAAGGACATTCCTATCATGCGTTCACAGATGAGCCGGCAAATATGTCTCTCTCTTTCTCTTCCTCTGTCTTTTAACTGTGACAAGACTATGCACTGTACATCACTTTGGTGTGTGTGTGTGTGTGTGTGTGTGTGCCTGTTTCCCAGACGCCCCATGTTCAGGTGAGGGAGATGGATTTGGAGAGAGAGACAGGGACCCGGGACTCTTTGCCCTCCACGCACGACGCGGAGCCATCAAGCAGGCTAAGATCCATGAGGTCAAATGTCACGAGTTCAGCGCCACGTTCTTCCCCCAGCCCACCTTCTGCTCCGTCTGTAAAGAGTTTGTCTGGTACGTCTACTGAGCCAAAGCACTGAGTATACCAAACATTAGGAACACCTTCCTAATATTGAGTTGCACCCCCTTTTCCCCTCAGAACAGCCTCAATTCGTCGGGGCATTGGACTCTTCAAGGTGTCGAAAGCGTTCCACACAGATGCTGGCCTATGTTGACTCCAATGCAGTTGTGTCAGGTTGTCTGGATGCTCTTTGGGTCGTGGACCCTTCTTGATACACATTGGAAACTGTTGAGCGTGAAAAACCTAGTAGTGTTGCAGTTCTTGACACAAACTGGTGAAGCACATAATCGTCTAGAATATCATTGTATGCTGTAGCTTTAAGATTTCCCTTCACTGGAACTAAGGGGCCTAGCCCGAACCATGAAAAACAGCCCCAGACCATTATTCCTCCTCCACCAAACTTTACTGTTGGCACTATGCATTGGGGCAGGTAGCGTTCTCCTGGCAGCCGCCAAACCCAGATTTGTACATCGGACTGCCAGGTGGTGAAGCGTGATTCATCTTTCCAGATACCGCTTTTCCACTGCTCCAGAGTTCAATGGCGGCGAGCTTTACACCACTCCAGCCGACGTTTGGCATTGCGCATGGTGATCTTAGGCTTGTGTTCGGCTGCTCAGCCATGGAAACCCATTTAATGAAGCTCCCGACGAACAGTTCTTGTGCTGACATTGCTTCCAGAGGCAGTTTGGAACTCAATAGTGAGTGTTGCAACCGAGGACAGACGATTTTTACGCACTACGCGCTTCAGCACTCGGAGGTCCCGTTCTGTGAGCTGTGTGGCCTACCACTTCGCGGCTGAGCCGTTGTTGCTTAAATTTGAAGAACTGACTTGTTTGAAAGGTGGCATCCTATGACAGTGCCACGTTAAAAGTCACTGGCCTCTTCAGTAAGGCCATTCTACTGCCAATGTTTCTCTATAGAGATTGCATGGCTGTGTGCTCGATTTTATACACCTGTCAGCAACGGGTGTGGCTGAAATAGCAGAATCCACTAATTTGAAGGGGTGTCCACATACTTTTGTATATATAGTGTATCATGGAAAGAGCAGGTGTTCTTAATGTTTTGTATACTCAGTGTACATGCTCTATAAGTAACCCTTCTGTCTTTACAGTATGTATATCATATCCTAACTTTATTTAAAACCTAGTCAATTGGAGTGCAAATACTGTATCCTAATGACATCATTCACATAGACCCTCTCTATTTTTGTTATTGTCCCGCTGAAACAAACACTACAGTATTTCTGTTTGTACATCATCCATATTATCCAGTGTTTGTTTCCTGCTTCCTGTTCCTGTTCATGTTGTTGTTTCTTTTCCCCACAGGGGTCTGAATAAGCAGGGTTACCAGTGTCGACGTGAGTATCACTGCTCTCTCTTCTCTCTGCTGTCTCTCTCTCCTCATCTTCTACCTACTCCATATTCTATCCCTACTCTCCTCCGTCCTCTCTCCTGTCTACACTCTCATCCCCCATCCTTGGTCTTTCAGAGTGCAACGCAGCCATCCACAAGAAATGCATTGACAAAATCATCGCCAAGTGCACTGGGTCGGCCATCAACAGCAAAGAGACCATGGTAGGCCTGTACATTGTAGTCCATTTCTATACAACAATGACAATGAGTGGTCTTGAGCATTTTAGAGCACCTTGGATTTGTCATTATATTTAGTTGCTAGGGTTCCAATAATAGTGGCAGTAAACTGTGATGTGTTCACTTTGTCTTGGTGTTTGTGACATGAGGAACCTCAATTAAAACAACTGGAGGTCCCCTTAGATTGCATGCAGACAGTCTGGTGACTGTCTGGGCTTCTGGTGACTGTGGTTTAGGTCAGAGGTAACACGCTAGTTTATTGTTGGTTAAAGTCAACCGCATACACACTGACTCTCACTAACTCTCTCTCTCACAGCACACACTGAGACAATAGGTTGGTTATTCGAAGCAGACAGCTCTGTGGCTACTGTACTCACTGTCTACCAGTACTCATCGATCCTAGACAGAGAAAAAATAGCATTTTTACATTTTTTTACTTCCCTAAAAGTTGTTGCCTACTTCCTGTGTCATATTTCCATGGCAACAAAGGGTTGTAGTACGGTGTGTTCAGGTGACAGAGTGTGTTTGCTGTGTGTTGCAGATCCACAAGGAGCGCTTTAAGATCGACATGCCCCACAGGTTTAAGGTGTACAACTACAAGAGCCCCACGTTCTGTGAACACTGTGGCACACTGCTGTGGGGGCTGGCCAAGCAGGGACTCAAGTGTGAAGGTGAGAGGAGAGTCCACAGGAGGCTGCTGAGGGGAGACCGGCTCATAATAAAGGCTGGAACGGAGCAAATGGAATGGCATCAAACACATTGAAACCATGTGTTTGATGTATTTGATACCGTTCCACTAATTCCACTCCATCCATTACCACAAGCCCATCCTCCCCAATTAAGGTGCCACCAACCTCCTGTGGAAGAGACCCTGATCACATCATAACATCACATCACTATCATTACACAATCACGTCATACCATTACCAACTCAAATCATAACAGTACCATATCAAATCATTATATTGCACCATTATTGCAGTGTCACTTATACCTTTTCACATAATTCCCTATTTCACCATTACAGGAGCCCAAATATCCAAATATATTGATTTCATCACCCCATTACATCTGTGTCTGTATACTGTATAACCATGTGTGTTGTCCATTCAGAGTGTGGTATGAACATCCATCACAAGTGCCAGAAAAAGGTGGCCAACCTGTGTGGAGTCAACCAGAAACGTATGGCTGAAGCCCTGGCCATGATCGAGACTAAACAGCAGGTCAGAGTTCAGGGGTCGAGGGGTTAGGAAGTCTGTGCTGTCCGACAGATCCACAATAGCTCCAAATTGCTTTTCATAAAATAAAAAATAAAGTTATGTTGATTGTTAGTAAGGAATCTATCCCTGCCTGTTATACAGATAGGATTGAGTCATGTTATTAATTGTTATATGTGTCTATGCATTTTCCTATAGGCCAGGGGCTCCAGAGAGAGTGAGATCCGTAGTCGAGGCGGGCCAGTGGGTGTGGGCCAGGCAGGGGTTGTGCGGGAACCTTCAGGTTTAGTGGCAGGTCTCCCCCCGACCGCAGCCACCGCTGGGCGGAAAGGTAAGGAGACCACACATGGTCAACCTGGTCAATCATGCAACTGTGAGGACTTTGTAGTCAACGTGAGACTTAATAGGACTAAATAACAATTTCCCCTTCTCTTCCTCCTCTCCCACTCTCTCTTCCCTTCTCTTCCTCCTCTCCCACTCTCTCTTCCCTTCTCTTCCTCCTCTCCCACTCTCTCTTCCCTTCTCTTCCTCCTCTCCCACTCTCTCTTCCCTTCTCTTCCTCCTCTCCCACTCTCTCTTCCCTTCTCTTCCTCCTCTCCCACTCTCTCTTCCCTTCTCTTCCTCCTCTCCCACTCTCTCTTCCCTTCTCTTCCTCCTCTCCCACTCTCTCTTCCCTTCTCTTCCTCCTCTCCCACTCTCTCTTCCCTTCTCTTCCTCCTCTCCCACTCTCGCTTCCCTTCTCTTCCTCCTCTCCCACTCTCTCTTCCCTTCTCTTCCTCCTCTCCCACTCTCTCTTCCCTTCTCTTCCCCTTCTCCACCTCTTCCTTCCCTCTCCAGAGCAGCAGGGTGTATCGTGGGACACCCCAGCGGAGGGGGACGTGCCTGCCCCTGTGAAGGAGGAGCTGTACGCCGTCCCCAGAAAAGAACACCATCACAAGTTCACCCTCGACAACTTCATCCTTCACAAGATGCTGGGCAAAGGCAGTTTCGGCAAGGTACCAGAGAGAGTGCAATGCCTGGTCAGAGAGAGAGAAATCACTGCATCTAGTGAGCACCTAGATTCACTGGGGATATATGTTTATAACATTTTAGTCATTTAGCAGACACTCTTATCCAGAGTGACTTACAGTGGCGAGTGCACACATTTTCATATTTTTTTGTTCGGAATGGTCCCCCGTGGGAATTGAACCCACAACCAGTTTCTCAGTCCATTGACAACTAGGACATTTATCAAGCTCAAACCTTGTCTTTGTTTATGGTGATACAGTTGAAGTCAGAAGTTTACATACAACTTAGCCAAATACATTTAAACTCAGTTTTTCACAATTCCTGACATTTAATCCTAGTAAAAATTCCCTGTCTTAGGTCACTTTATTTTAAGAATGTGAAATGTCAGAATAATAGTAGAGAGAATGATTTATTTCAGCTTTTATTTCTTTCATCACATTCCCAGTGGGTCAGAAGTTTACATACACTCAATTAGTATTTGGTAGCATTGCCTTTAAATTGTTTAACTTGGGTCAAATGTTTCGGGTAGCCTTCCACAAGCTTCCCACAATACATTTTGGCCCATTCCTCCTGACAGAGCTGGTGTAACGGAGTCAGGTTTGTAGGCCTCCTTGCTCGCGCATGCTTTTTCAGTTCTGCCCACAAATGTTCTATAGAATTTAGGTCAGGGCTTTGTGATGGCCACTCCAATACCTTGACTTTGTTGTCCTTAAGCCATTTTGCCACAACTTTGGAAGTATGCTTGGGGTCATTGTCCATTTGGAAGACCTATTTGCGACCCAGCTTTAACTTCCTGACTGATGTCTTGAGATGTTGCTTCAATATATCCACATAATTTTCCTTCCTCATGATGCCATCTATTTTATGAAGTACACCAGTCCCTCCTGCAGCAAAGCACCCCCACAGCATGATGCTGCCACCTCCGTGCTTCATGGTTGGGATGGTGTTCTTCGGTTTGCAAGTCCCCACTTTTTCCTCCAAACATAACAATGGTCATTATGGCCAAAAAGTACAATCTTTGTCCCCATGTGCAGTTGCAAACCGTAGTCTGGCTTTTTTATGGCGGTTTTGGAGCAGTGGCTTCTTCCTTGCTGAGCGGCCTTTCATGTTATGTCAATATAGGACTTGTTTTACTGTGGATATAGATACTTTTGTACCTGTTTACATTTTAGTCATACACATTTTAGTCATCGCTCTGATCCAGAGTGACTTACAGGAGCAATTAGGGTTAAGTGCCTTGCTCAACAGCATATCGACAGATTTTTCACCTAGTCGGCTCGGGGATTAGAACCAGCGACCTTTCGGTTACCAGCACAACGCTCTTAACCACTAAGCTACCTGCCGCCACCTGTTTCCTCTGGCATCTTCACAAGGTCCTTTACTGTTGTTCTGGGATTGATTTGCACTTTTCGCACCAAAGTACGTTCATCTCTAGGAGACAGAACGCGTCTCCTTCCTGAGCGGTATGACGGCTGCGTGGTCCCATGGTGTTTATACTTGCGTACTATTGTTTGTACAAGTGAACGTGGTACCTTCAGGCGTTTGGAAATTGCTCCCAAGGATGAACCAGACTTGTGGAGGTCTACACATTCTTTCCCTGAGGTCTTGGCTGATTTATTTTGATTTCCCCATGATGTCAAGCAAAGAGGCACTGAGTTTGAAGGTAGGCCTTGAAATACATCCACAGGTACACCTCCAATTGACTCAAATGATGTCAATTAGCCTATCAGAAGCTTCTAAAACGTCATTTTCTGGAATTTTCCAAGCTGTTTAAAGGCACAGTCAACTTCTGACCCACTGGAATTGTGATACAGTGAATTATAAGTGAAATAATCTG
Source organism: Coregonus clupeaformis (assembly GCF_020615455.1). Lineage (NCBI taxonomy): Eukaryota > Metazoa > Chordata > Actinopteri > Salmoniformes > Salmonidae > Coregonus > Coregonus clupeaformis. The sequence goes on from NW_025533981.1 coordinate 25,302, forward strand.
TCTGTAAACAATTGTTGGAAAAATTACTTGTGTCATGCACAAAGTAGATGTCCTAACCGACTTGCCAAAACAATAGTTTGTTAACAAGAAATTTGTGGAGTGGTTGTAAACTTCCGACTTCAACTGTATGTCTTACTCTAACTGATGGAAACCGTGCAGATGAAAGTGTACTTTGTTATTTATAGGGATTGCATTGTGAACAAACGTACACTGAGTGTACAAAACATTAGGAACACCTGCTCTTTCCATGACATAGACTGACCAGGTGAAAGCTATTATCCCTTACTGATGTCACCTGTTGAAGGAGAGAAGACAGGTTAAAGAAGGATTTTTAAGCCTTTAAGATTGAAGTGCCTTTGAATAGGGTATGGTAGTAGGTGTCAGGCGCACCAGGTTGAGTGTGTCAAGAACTGCAACGTTGCTGGGTTTTCACGCTCAACAGTTTCCCATGTGTATCAAGAATGGTCCACCATCCAAAGGACATCCAACCAACTTGACACAACTGTGGGATGCATGGGCCAGCCAACATGGGCCAGCATTCCAGTGGAACGCTTTTGACACATTGTAGAGTCCATGTCCTGACAAATTGAGGCTCAACTCAATATTAGGAAGGTACTCTTAATGTTTTGTACACTCAGTGTATATCCTGTTATTATACTCAAGCCTGTGAGCCTGGGTCAACATGACCTAAGCAGAAGTTTCTGGCAGGGGGAGAGAGCCTGCTTGGCATCTTGGCCCTGCTTGTGTGAGTGTATTGTGATATAAGGAAGAGAGCCTACTCATGAGGAGTAAGATAATCTTAATACAAATATAATGTTGGTGTCATGATGATGATTATGTTTGGACTTGTAAACATGTTGGTCAGAATGTTCCAGAACAACAACTTTGCAAGAATGGACGTCAATAGGGGAGTGTATCGGACACTGTGTGTTACCAATAATGTTAGTCATAGTTAGGGTTGCAAAGGTATGGTATATTACCAGTAACTTTCTAAGCTTACCAGGAAACTTCCGGAATTATGGAAACTTTCTGGATTTTATGGAATTTTCATAATATGTCAAGGAGATAAAATAATACATTAAGACGATTTGAACAAACATAATAGAATGGCAAAGCTTTAAAACATTATCCTAAATATAAACCATCAATTTAGTATAATATATAAACGTGTGACTTGTGTTGCCTGGTCTTTGAACATGTTCTAGCCATGCTCTGTGTTCCTGGATCCAGTGTACTAAAGAGACTTCTTGATTGTACTTAGAAGTTGCCTGACGGATCCTTCACCTCCATTTGACAAGCCTGAATAGCCGAAGACAGTGATTTCCTACATAACGTATCATCTGTGTGTGTTCCTAGGTGTTTCTGGCCGAGCTGAAGAGCAGTAGAGAGTTCTTTGCGGTGAAGGCTCTGAAGAAGGACGTGGTTCTGATGGATGATGATGTGGAGTGTACTATGGTGGAGAGGAGAGTACTCTCCCTGGCCTGGGAACACCCCTTCCTCACACACCTCCACTGCACCTTCCAGACCACGGTAACACACACACATGAACTCAACACACACACCCACACACCACCACAGGTTTTGTTGATATGACTGTGTTGTGTATTTGACAGGATAACCTGTTCTTTGTGATGGAGTATCTGAACGGAGGTGACCTCATGTTCCATATCCAGAACTGTCACAAGTTTGACGTGCACAGATCTACGTAAGTTGACCCGTACACACAATCAGGCTATGTCTACCAGACACACACAAACACACACACACACACACACACTTCCTCCATTCTCTCCACCCATCCCTCTCTCCTCCATCTGGCTGTAGGTTCTATGCTGCTGAGATTATCTGTGGGCTCCAGTTCCTCCACTCCAAAGGCATTGTCTATAGGGATCTGAAGCTGGACAACGTGTTGTTAGACTCAGAAGGCCATATAAAGATAGCAGACTTTGGGATGTGTAAGGAGAACATGGAGGGAGAAACACAGACCTGCACCTTCTGTGGAACACCTGATTACATCGCCCCAGAGGTGACTACATGTTCACCATCACCATAGGAATCTACACTCTTACTATCAGCATTGCAACCGTTAAAAAGGTGTATTAAATAAGCAATGGAAATGTTCCCTTGGGGAACCATAACGTTTCTCACTCTCAATTCTGATCTCATTGATTTGTATCATTAATCAATTACAGACCAGCTCCGTCTAAATGTACTGGTTTTAGATCAACATCATGAAGTGATGGCGATGATGGTGATGATGAAGAGATGTCATGTTGAACTGTATGGTCATGGTTTTTTAGATTCTGCTGGGGCAGAAGTACGGCAGCTCAGTGGACTGGTGGTCGTTTGGGGTCTTGCTGTACGAGATGCTGATTGGCCAGTCTCCATTCCATGGTCACGATGAGGAGGAACTGTTCCAGTCCATCAGGACAGATGACCCCTGTTACCCCCGCTGGCTGACCAAGGATGCACAAGACATCCTCATCAAGGTCTCACTCAATGTAACAACTTGGTCCACTCACTGCAATGCCATGACAAATTAACTATGACAACATTGTCCACTATGCACCAGATTACATACATCAACATGAATGATTGACGGTTGGGATGGATGTGACCTGTACTGTGTGTGTCTGCGTGTGATTGGTTACCTTTCATGAGTGTGCTCGTATGTATTTTTCCCATTGGAGTGGAGGCTGTGACCTTGGCGTCCTCTGTCCTGATGTGTGTGTGTGTGTATATATGGTGTGTTTGTTTTTATAGCTGTTTGTGAGGGAGCCGGAGAGGAGGCTGGGTGTGAAGGGGAACATCCGTCAACACTCCTTCTTCAAAGACACAGACTGGAACGCCCTGGAGAAACGAGAAGTGGCGCCGCCCTTCAGGCCAACTGTGGTAAGTACATCCTCAGACTGCGAGTGTGTTTGTTTGTTTACGTGTGTGTGCGTAGGTAACCTATTCCCTCTCTCCTGTCCATGCAGAAATCCCCCAGTGATGTCAGTAACTTTGACAAGGAGTTTATCAATGAGAAACCCTGGTTGTCGTGTGCAGATCGTACCCTCATGAACAGTGTGGACCAAACCATGTTCAACAACTTCTCCTTTGTCAACCCAGCTATGGGCCACATCAAAGGCCCCTGACCTGCAATAACATTACAACAACCTACCTACCAGCAACATATTCACAATCCATCAACAACCCACTGTACGAGCAACATATTCACAACCCATCTATAACCTTCTGACAACGCATCAATAACTCATTACGACAACACATCACAGACAGGAGTCAAGGACACTTACCGAACAGATCAATAACGTATCCACAACCAGTCAATCTCACCTCAGCTCTTTTATACAGCCATGGTGTACAGCAGTGGAGGCTGCTGAGGGGAGAACGGCTCATAATAATGGCCGGAACAGAGCATTACATTTTAGTCATTTAGCAGACGCTCTTATCCAGAGCGACTTACAGTTAGTGAGTGCATACATTTTTCATACTGGCCCCCTGTGGGAATCGAACCCACAACCCTGGCGTTGCAAACGCCATGCTCTACCAACTGAGCTACACGGGACCTGTTGATCTATTTGATACCATTCCACTGATTCCACTCCAGTCATTACCATGAGCCCATCCTCCCCAATTAAGGTGCCACCAACCTCCTGTGGTGTACAGACTACTTTAGGAGTCACTACCTGATTGCCCAGATTGTGTGGAATACTGAGAATGTTGTATTGTGCTCATAGCCTGTTATTCAATAGTGTCTGTTTTATCCCTATACATAAGTGTCTGATCAATCTACTTTAACGATTTACTGAGACATTTTCTATTTAATTCTAATAGTGTACCAGTTGTTTTATTAAAAAGAGCCACAGTTAGGCATTTAGCCTAGTATATTAAATCGTGCCATTGGTATTGCTCAGATCCAGGTAGATTGTCACACTATCGGACGGTGGAGTGGCTGGTTTCAATGTACAGGGATAAATTAATGGCTTATGTTTACATGGTACTGTATTTTATCATTGCACTTCAGAGGCTTGTGATCGCTGTGACTAAATTATTATAGAATCTAATAACATAGATGATGGCTAGATTCAGCCAAAATTGTTTGTTTTTATCCTGTACATTTAAAATAGAATTTTTGTAAATACTTGTTCCATTACGTATTTGCATTCAAGTGTGAGTTTGTGTCACAGAGAGCGGGGAGAATGAGAATTTAGTCGAAATACTAAAACCGCTATCTTCCTGCCTCGCTCTCTTTTTATCTCCCACTCTTTCCTTCCTGTGCTTTACCCTCTCAGAGACTAAACTGACAAAAAGGTCAAAGTTACGACTGCTCTTTATGTCTGCAGTAGGGACCCTGGTGTTACACTTTACACTGTGATATAATGTGCTATCATCTCACTAGCTGTAAAGGTAATTTAGGATTAATCTGTGATTAGACACAGTACTTCCTTGATAAATATACACCAGAACAGTTTTGTGCCTCCTGTAGCTCAGTTGGTAGAGTATGGCGCTTGCAACGCCAGGGTTGTGGGTTCTATTCCCACGGGGGGCCAGTATGAAAAATGTATGCACTCACTAACTGTAAATCGCTCTGGATAAGAGCGTCTGCTAAATGACTAAAATGTAAATGTAAATGTGCCTTCACAGGGCAGATTAGTAGCAGTGCCTCTTCTCTCCAGTGGAGGGCAGCATAGTGATAGACTGACTCGTTCATTCCCTCACTCACCCACCTGTAGCCTACTATTCTCCCTCCCTCCCTAATGTTTTATCCTTATTCCGACAAATCTCTCTCTGCCTCACCAACCATGGGACAGACAGACTAATCTGAGAGCGAGCGATCCGTCACTGACCCATAATCCACTTAGACACAGCAGCAAACCACTTCCTGCCACTGGCCCAGGTACAGTCGCCACTTGACAACCATGTCACACCAACATCAGCAAGGGTAGAGATGGGGATGACAAGCACTTTAACAAAGTGCTCCAAGGTACAGAGTGCTGAACAGAAGCTGGACTATAAAATTAGAAGATTAGAAATGTTTAGAAAACTCTGCCCTTTGAAATAGTTTGATAAGATATTGTTTTTTATAAGGTGGTCAAACTGTCTGTGTCTTCGCCTAGAGCAGTGTTTCCCAAACCTCTCCTGGAGTACCCACAGCCTGTCCACGTATTTGATGAATTCCAGAACTAACACAGCTGATTTAACTAATGAGGGTTCTGATGATTAGGTGACCATTTGAATCAGCTGTGCTAGTTCTGGAATACATTAACGACATGGTCTGGCTGGGGGTACTCGAGTAGAGGCTTGGGCTAGAGTAGACCATTTGACTACATTCCCTGATAATTAAATCAGCACAAATACATTTACACCCAGTGACCACAGGAGGGCAGTGTACTACCACATATCCCCTCAGTTCCTTACAGGAAACCCACAAGTCATGCGGCAAACTGAAATCACGATGGATGCTGTGACTCAGTAAGAGTGACTCATAGCTGGAATGTTTTGAATGTTTTGAATGTTTTGAATGTTTTGAATGTTTGATGTTATCAGAACTAAACGCTTTCACTGTCAGACATCATGTATGTAATATATCAATATGGAGTTATGGAAACGGACCCAGTTGACATTAGATGGCATCATTAATTATTTATTATTATGGAGGCATTATTTGGCATTTTAGTCATTTAGCAGACGCTCTTATCCAGAGCGACTTACAATTAGTGAGTGCATACATTTTTCATACTGGCACCCCGTGGGATTGAGTGTCCTATATGTATAATGTGACTTCCAGTCAGACAGAACGATTACTGTCTCCTCCCCACACAGGTCAATGCTCATCTCTATACATCTGTGCACACGCACACACACACACACACACACACACACAAACGTAGTTCCTGTCAACCTAAGGAGTTGTGTCAGAGATCAAGGCCATCTTCCTGAGGCAGTAAGGGAGTTCATGGGATAGAGCAGGGATAGGGCAGTCGTGATGTCTCCATAAGTCTTCTCTTACACTCACACAGATTGGATTAATGCTTAGCTAGTTAACTAAGACAGGAACTGAGGAAGAGGTATTATGTAGTTAGGAGTTACATGAGTCAGGGTTACTTGGTGGGAGAGACATTTAGGGTCAAGATTAAAAGAGAGAGAGAGAGAGAGAGAGAGAGAGAGAGAGAGAGAGAGAGAGAGAGAGAGAGAGAGAGAGAGAGAGAGAGAGAGAGAGAGAAACAGAGGGAGAGAGAGAGAGAGAGAGAGAGAGAGAGAGAGAGAGAGATGTCCTAACATTTCACTATACTGTCATGAGATGGGTTTGCAAACAGGTTTGATCACACACACACACACACACATACACACACAGACTCACACACACACACACACACACACACACACACGAGGACCTGACATTCTGGGACGATGTAACTTCAGTCCATACTGTAGTAATCAGGCTGTTTGAGAATGTGATGAAACTTCAGGACATCAGTATTGTCTAAATCCCCTCTACTCTATTTCACTACACTGTCATGAGATGGGCTTGCAAACATGTTTGTTCACACACACACAGACACACATAGACCCCCACACCCTCACTTCCACACACACAGACACACACACACCCACAACCCACTCCCACACCCCCATCCCCACAACCACACACACAACACGCACACATGCACACACACACACATGCACACACACACACACACACACACACACACACACACACACACACACTCACACACACACACACACACAGGAGTACAGGCAGAGGACCTGACCTTCTGGGACGATGAAACTTCAGGACATCAGTGTCGTCTAAATCCCCTCTACTCTACCTAACACAGCCTGATGGGAACATGGTGAAACAGCACTGCAAACAACACTGAGGGAACAGTCAGAAATTCTCAAGAGCTCAGAAAAAACACATATCAGTGTGTACACGCAAACACATTTTAGTTTTAAGTCTATCCCAAGCCTTAACCCTTACCTTAACCATTCGGAGTTGCCTAACCTTAAGATTTTGGAGTTAATGCCTAAACTTAACCCTAAACTGAAAAATTCAGAGTTAATGCCTAAACTTAACCCTAACCTGAAAAATTCAGAGTTAGTGCCTAAACTTTACCTTAAACACTTTGAAATTTGACGTTTGAGAAACATGGATGAACGTCTAATTCTGACGTGAAACTACAAGAGCTTGTTGAATACAACTGGTGTAGACTTTACCATGAAATGCTTGCATACAAGTTTTTAAAAAAATTATACAAATACACATATTAACACAAGAGGAATGAAATACACAATGTTAAGTCCCCGTGTAGCTCAGTTGGTAGAGCATGGGTTGTGGGTTCGTTTCCCACGGTGGGCCAGTATGAAAAAAATAATGTATGCACTCACTAACTGTAAGTCGCTCTGGATAAGAGCGTCTGCTAAAATGACTAAAATTTAAAACAATCTTTATACAGGAAGTACCAGTACCAGATCAATGTGCAGAGGTACGAGGTATTTGAGGTAGATACTGTATGTACATGAAGGCAGGGTAAAGTGACTAGGCAACAGGATAGATAAATGATAATAGAAAAATAAAGAACAGAGTAGCAGCAGCAAATGATGATTGTGAAAGTGTGTGTGTGTGTGTATATATATATATGTGGAGGCTGGTGGGAGGAGCTATAGGAGGACGGAGTCAAACATTTGGCTGGAATGGAATCAATAGAACGGAGTCAAACGTGGTTTCTATATGTTTGTTTTTTCAAACTTTTTTTTATTGTCTTTGGTCATAAAAAAGGTGCATATTCAATACCTATATAACAATACAGACCAAACTAACAGAATTACCTATGAGACATGTCTTATGAGTCATACAAGACAGAGATTTTTATATATAATAATAATGGAGAAGAGGACAAGGCAGTAATGTCAGCAATCGTTCAAATTGAGTAGTACCACTACGTAATAATAATCTTCATGATAAACATTTAAATAAAACAGCGAGACAATAATATAAAGGAAGAAGAAAAAGTACCGGTCAAAAACCTACTCATTCAAGGGTTTTTCTTTATTTTTACTATTTTCTACATTGTAGAATAATAGTGAAGACAGCACAACGATGAAATTACACATATGGAATCATGTAGTAACCTAAAAAGTGTTAAACAAATCTGTGGCTACTTCTTCAAAGTAGCCACCCTTTGCCTTGATGACAGCTTTGCACACTCTTGGCATTTTCTCAACCAGGCTGTATCACAATCCGACCGTGATTGGGAGTCCCATAGGGCATTGCACTATTGGCCCAGCGTCGTCCGGGTTTGGCCGGGGTAGGCCGTCATTGTAGATAAGAGTTTGTCATTCTTATCTTGTCATTGGACAGTTGGACAGCGTCGGGTGAGGTTGTGTCTTTATCTGGCGGGAGTTAAGCTTGGCTTATATGGTGTCGAGTAAAGCTTAAACCATGTATTTAGATTGTAGGTAGGTAGGTATTGTAGTTAGGTATTGTTGGTAGTTTATCTAGGTAGTTATTGTAGGTTATTGTAGGTAATTATTGTAGGTAAGTATTGTATTCGGCTGAGCCCGGTGAAGCACGAGGCTAGCTAACTCACTACCTGGACCAATAAAGCTAGCTAGCTAGCGGGTAGCTACTGGTAACTATTAGCAACTGTGGATAGTTGTTTCCAATGTTATTTCACGCTTAAGAGTACCTGTAATTATGCCAGCTAGCTACCTATCATTCAGCTGTTTTTCTAACCTCATTATCTGAAGCGTTAACATTAGGTAGTTAGTAGCTACTGTACTCGAAATGTAGCTACCTGGATAGCTAACTAAACAATAGCTGGAACGACCTAGCTTTAATATTTGGAGACGCTTTCTCTCCGTTGGGACAGACGCGAACTGGCTGAATCGATTCAGTGGCTAGCTTTGCACTTAACTGGCTAACAGTAGCTACTAAGGGTAAGTTATAACCTACATTTATTTTTGTTTTGTTTTTACATACTGGTAACCAGAGTCGTTCAAGGGAATTCGGGACATGGGTGACTAGTTAACGTTAGCTTGGCTCTCTGTGTGTTCGTGCCGTGGGAGGAGGGGTTAGTTCGTTGGCAGAGAGCAATGGCTAGCTAGCTGGCTGAATAAGTTGACGACGTACTCACTCAAACTGTCAAAACGAACCCAAAACTTTACACAACATTAGACACGGACACAAATGATCTGCTTGGCGTGTTAACACACTGGTGGTTTGTTGTAACCGAGTATTGTGCTAAACCGTGTTATTGGAGGCTGGCATGCTAGTTGGCTTTGGCGTCATAGGATTTGGTGCCCTGGACGGTTTTCATGGAAGAATACTGTACCAAGTTAGCTAGCTGAATAAACTAAGTTAGAGTCTATTCCTAGAAAACATTGAACCGCTGTAGTTTACAACAATTATAATTTCTAAAGTGGAAGTTGGGAGAGTTATATTTGGGTGTTTCAGTGAAACGTAAGTGAGGGAGGACCCGCTCTCTCGCTGTCCCAGATGTTTAGTTCATTTAATTCCGATCTCCTTTGCATTATTGTAGCCTTTTCCTGTAGCCTGTCAACTATGTGTCTGTCTATCCCTGTTCTCTCCTCTCTGCACAGGCCATACAAACGCTTCACACCACATGGCTGTTGCCACTCTAATCTGGTGGTCCCTGCGCGCACGACCCACGTGGAGTTCCAGGTCTCTGGCAGCCTCTGGAACTGCCGTTCTGCGGCCAACAAGGCAGAGTTCATCTCAGCCTATGCTACCCTCCAGTCCCTTGACTTCTTGGCGCTGACGGAAACATGGATTACCACAGAAAACACTGCTACTCCTACTGCTCTTTCCTCGTCTAACCATGTGTTCTCGCATACCCCGAGAGCATCTGGTCAGCGCGGCGGTGGCACAGGAATCCTCATCTCTCCCAAGTGGACATTCTCTCTTTTCCCCTGACTCATCTGTCTATCTCCTCGTTTGAATTCCATGCTGTCACAGTCACTAGCCCATTCAAGCTTAAAATCCTTGTCATTGATCGCCCTCCAGGTTCCCTTGGAGAGTTCATCAATGAGCTTGACGCCTTGATAAGTTCCTTTCCTGAGGATGGCTCACCCCTCACAGTTCTGGGTGACTTTAACCTCCCTACGTCTGCCTTTGACTCATTTCTCTCTGCCTCCTTCTTTCCACTCCTTTCCTCTTTTGACCTCACCCTCTCACCGTCCCCCCCCCTACTCACAAGGCAGGCAATACGCTTGACCTCATCTTTACTAGATGCTGTTCTTCTACTAATCTCACTGCAACTCCCCTCCAAGTCTCCGACCACTACTTTGTATATTTTTCTCTCTCGCTGTCCTCCAACACTACTCACTCTGCCCCTACTCAGATGGTAATGTGCCGTCGCAACCTTTGCTCTCTCTCTCCCGCTATTCTCTCCTCTTCCATCCTATCATCTCTTCCCTCTGCTAAATCCTTCTCCCTCCGATCTCCTAATTATGCCTCCTCAACCCTCCTCTCCTCCCATTCTGCATCTTTTGACTCTCTATGTCCCCTATCCTCCCGGCTGGCTCGGTCCTCCCCTCCTGCTTCGTGGCTTGACGACTCATTGCGAGCTCACAGAAGAGGGCTCCGGGCAGCCGAGCGGAAGGTACAGAGTGCCATTATTTGGCATTTTAGTCATTTAGCAGACGCTCTTATCCAGAGCGACTTACAATTAGTGAGTGCATACATTTTTCATACTGGCACCCCGTGGGATTGAGTGTCCTATATGTATAATGTGACTTCCAGTCAGACAGAACGATTACTGTCTCCTCCCCACACAGGTCAATGCTCATCTCTATACATCTGTGCACACGCACACACACACACACACACACAAACGTAGTTCCTGTCAACCTAAGGAGTTGTGTCAGAGATCAAGGCCATCTTCCTGAGGCAGTAAGGGAGTTCATGGGATAGAGCAGGGATAGGGCAGTCGTGATGTCTCCATAAGTCTTCTCTTACACTCACACAGATTGGATTAATGCTTAGCTAGTTAACTAAGACAGGAACTGAGGAAGAGGTATTATGTAGTTAGGAGTTACATGAGTCAGGGTTACTTGGTGGGAGAGACATTTAGGGTCAAGATTAAAAGAGAAAGAGAGAGAGAGAGAGAGAGAGAGAGAGAGAGAGAGAGAGAGAGAGAGAGAGAGAGAGAGAGAGAGAGAGAGAGAGAAACAGAGGGAGAGAGAGAGAGAGACGGAGAGAGAGAGAGAGAGAGAGATGTCCTAACATTTCACTATACTGTCATGAGATGGGTTTGCAAACAGGTTTGATCACACACACACACACACACATACACACACAGACTCACACACACACACACACACACACACACGAGGACCTGACATTCTGGGACGATGTAACTTCAGTCCATACTGTAGTAATCAGGCTGTTTGAGAATGTGATGAAACTTCAGGACATCAGTATTGTCTAAATCCCCTCTACTCTATTTCACTACACTGTCATGAGATGGGCTTGCAAACATGTTTGTTCACACACACACAGACACACATAGACCCCCACACCCTCACTTCCACACACACAGACACACACACACCCACAACCCACTCCCACACCCCCATCCCCACAACCACACACACAACACGCACACATGCACACACACACACATGCACACACACACACACACACACACACACACACACACACACACACACTCACACACACACACACACAGGAGTACAGGCAGAGGACCTGACCTTCTGGGACGATGAAACTTCAGGACATCAGTGTCGTCTAAATCCCCTCTACTCTACCTAACACAGCCTGATGGGAACATGGTGAAACAGCACTGCAAACAACACTGAGGGAACAGTCAGAAATTCTCAAGAGCTCAGAAAAAACACATATCAGTGTGTACACGCAAACACATTTTAGTTTTAAGTCTATCCCAAGCCTTAACCCTTACCTTAACCATTCGGAGTTGCCTAACCTTAAGATTTTGGAGTTAATGCCTAAACTTAACCCTAAACTGAAAAATTCAGAGTTAATGCCTAAACTTAACCCTAACCTGAAAAATTCAGAGTTAGTGCCTAAACTTTACCTTAAACACTTTGAAATTTGACGTTTGAGAAACATGGATGAACGTCTAATTCTGACGTGAAACTACAAGAGCTTGTTGAATACAACTGGTGTAGACTTTACCATGAAATGCTTGCATACAAGTTTTTTAAAAAATTATACAAATACACATATTAACACAAGAGGAATGAAATACACAATGTTAAGTCCCCGTGTAGCTCAGTTGGTAGAGCATGGGTTGTGGGTTCGTTTCCCACGGTGGGCCAGTATGAAAAAAATAATGTATGCACTCACTAACTGTAAGTCGCTCTGGATAAGAGCGTCTGCTAAAATGACTAAAATTTAAAACAATCTTTATACAGGAAGTACCAGTACCAGATCAATGTGCAGAGGTACGAGGTATTTGAGGTAGATACTGTATGTACATGAAGGCAGGGTAAAGTGACTAGGCAACAGGATAGATAAATGATAATAGAAAAATAAAGAACAGAGTAGCAGCAGCAAATGATGATTGTGAAAGTGTGTGTGTGTGTGTATATATATATATATGTGGAGGCTGGTGGGAGGAGCTATAGGAGGACGGAGTCAAACATTTGGCTGGAATGGAATCAATAGAACGGAGTCAAACGTGGTTTCTATATGTTTGTTTTTTCAAACTTTTTTTTATTGTCTTTGGTCATAAAAAAGGTGCATATTCAATACCTATATAACAATACAGACCAAACTAACAGAATTACCTATGAGACATGTCTTATGAGTCATACAAGACAGAGATTTTTATATATAATAATAATGGAGAAGAGGACAAGGGCAGTAATGTCAGCAATCGTTCAAATTGAGTAGTACCACTACGTAATAATAATCTTCATGATAAACATTTAAATAAAACAGCGAGACAATAATATAAAGGAAGAAGAAAAAGTACCGGTCAAAAACCTACTCATTCAAGGGTTTTTCTTTATTTTTACTATTTTCTACATTGTAGAATAATAGTGAAGACAGCACAACGATGAAATTACACATATGGAATCATGTAGTAACCTAAAAAGTGTTAAACAAATCTGTGGCTACTTCTTCAAAGTAGCCACCCTTTGCCTTGATGACAGCTTTGCACACTCTTGGCATTTTCTCAACCAGGCTGTATCACAATCCGACCGTGATTGGGAGTCCCATAGGCATTGCACTATTGGCCCAGCGTCGTCCGGGTTTGGCCGGGGTAGGCCGTCATTGTAGATAAGAGTTTGTCATTCTTATCTTGTCATTGGACAGTTGGACAGCGTCGGGTGAGGTTGTGTCTTTATCTGGCGGGAGTTAAGCTTGGCTTATATGGTGTCGAGTAAAGCTTAAACCATGTATTTAGATTGTAGGTAGGTAGGTATTGTAGTTAGGTATTGTTGGTAGTTTATCTAGGTAGTTATTGTAGGTTATTGTAGGTAATTATTGTAGGTAAGTATTGTATTCGGCTGAGCCCGGTGAAGCACGAGGCTAGCTAACTCACTACCTGGACCAATAAAGCTAGCTAGCTAGCGGGTAGCTACTGGTAACTATTAGCAACTGTGGATAGTTGTTTCCAATGTTATTTCACGCTTAAGAGTACCTGTAATTATGCCAGCTAGCTACCTATCATTCAGCTGTTTTTCTAACCTCATTATCTGAAGCGTTAACATTAGGTAGTTAGTAGCTACTGTACTCGAAATGTAGCTACCTGGATAGCTAACTAAACAATAGCTGGAACGACCTAGCTTTAATATTTGGAGACGCTTTCTCTCCGTTGGGACAGACGCGAACTGGCTGAATCGATTCAGTGGCTAGCTTTGCACTTAACTGGCTAACAGTAGCTACTAAGGGTAAGTTATAACCTACATTTATTTTTGTTTTGTTTTTACATACTGGTAACCAGAGTCGTTCAAGGGAATTCGGGACATGGGTGACTAGTTAACGTTAGCTTGGCTCTCTGTGTGTTCGTACGTGGGAGGAGGGGTTAGTTCGTTGGCAGAGAGCAATGGCTAGCTAGCTGGCTGAATAAGTTGACGACGTACTCACTCAAACTGTCAAAACGAACCCAAAACTTTACACAACATTAGACACGGACACAAATGATCTGCTTGGCGTGTTAACACACTGGTGGTTTGTTGTAACCGAGTATTGTGCTAAACCGTGTTATTGGAGGCTGGCATGCTAGTTGGCTTTGGCGTCATAGGATTTGGTGCCCTGGACGGTTTTCATGGAAGAATACTGTACCAAGTTAGCTAGCTGAATAAACTAAGTTAGAGTCTATTCCTAGAAAACATTGAACCGCTGTAGTTTACAACAATTATAATTTCTAAAGTGGAAGTTGGGAGAGTTATATTTGGGTGTTTCAGTGAAACGTAAGTGAGGGAGGACCCGCTCTCTCGCTGTCCCAGATGTTTAGTTCATTTAATTCCGATCTCCTTTGCATTATTGTAGCCTTTTCCTGTAGCCTGTCAACTATGTGTCTGTCTATCCCTGTTCTCTCCCTCTCTGCACAGGCCATACAAACGCTTCACACCACATGGCTGTTGCCACTCTAATCTGGTGGTCCCTGCGCGCACGACCCACGTGGAGTTCCAGGTCTCTGGCAGCCTCTGGAACTGCCGTTCTGCGGCCAACAAGGCAGAGTTCATCTCAGCCTATGCTACCCTCCAGTCCCTCGACTTCTTGGCGCTGACGGAAACATGGATTACCACAGAAAACACTGCTACTCCTACTGCTCTTTCCTCGTCTAACCATGTGTTCTCGCATACCCCGAGAGCATCTGGTCAGCGCGGCGGTGGCACAGGAATCCTCATCTCTCCCAAGTGGACATTCTCTCTTTTTCCCCTGACTCATCTGTCTATCTCCTCGTTTGAATTCCATGCTGTCACAGTCACTAGCCCATTCAAGCTTAAAATCCTTGTCATTGATCGCCCTCCAGGTTCCCTTGGAGAGTTCATCAATGAGCTTGACGCCTTGATAAGTTCCTTTCCTGAGGATGGCTCACCCCTCACAGTTCTGGGTGACTTTAACCTCCCTACGTCTGCCTTTGACTCATTTCTCTCTGCCTCCTTCTTTCCACTCCTTTCCTCTTTTGACCTCACCCTCTCACCGTCCCCCCCTACTCACAAGGCAGGCAATACGCTTGACCTCATCTTTACTAGATGCTGTTCTTCTACTAATCTCACTGCAACTCCTCCAAGTCTCCGACCACTACTTTGTATATTTTTCTCTCTCGCTGTCCTCCAACACTACTCACTCTGCCCCTACTCAGATGGTAATGTGCCGTCGCAACCTTTGCTCTCTCTCTCCCGCTATTCTCTCCTCTTCCATCCTATCATCTCTTCCCTCTGCTAAATCCTTCTCCCTCCGATCTCCTAATTATGCCTCCTCAACCCTCCTCTCCTCCCATTCTGCATCTTTTGACTCTCTATGTCCCCTATCCTCCCGGCTGGCTCGGTCCTCCCCTCCTGCTTCGTGGCTTGACGACTCATTGCGAGCTCACAGAAGAGGGCTCCGGGCAGCCGAGCGGAAGGTACAGAGTGCCATTATTTGGCATTTTAGTCATTTAGCAGACGCTCTTATCCAGAGCGACTTACAATTAGTGAGTGCATACATTTTTCATACTGGCACCCCGTGGGATTGAGTGTCCTATATGTATAATGTGACTTCCAGTCAGACAGAACGATTACTGTCTCCTCCCCACACAGGTCAATGCTCATCTCTATACATCTGTGCACACGCACACACACACACACACACACACACACACAAACGTAGTTCCTGTCAACCTAAGGAGTTGTGTCAGAGATCAAGGCCATCTTCCTGAGGCAGTAAGGGAGTTCATGGGATAGAGCAGGGATAGGGCAGTCGTGATGTCTCCATAAGTCTTCTCTTACACTCACACAGATTGGATTAATGCTTAGCTAGTTAACTAAGACAGGAACTGAGGAAGAGGTATTATGTAGTTAGGAGTTACATGAGTCAGGGTTACTTGGTGGGAGAGACATTTAGGGTCAAGATTAAAAGAGAGAGAGAGAGAGAGAGAGAGAGAGAGAGAGAGAGAGAGAGAGAGAGAGAGGGAAAGAGAGAGAGAGAGACGGAGAGAGAGAGAGATGTCCTAACATTTCACTATACTGTCATGAGATGGGTTTGCAAACAGGTTTGATCACACACACACACACACACACACATACACACACAGACTCACACACACACACACACACACACACACACACACACGAGTACAGGCAGAGGACCTGACATTCTGGGACGATGTAACTTCAGTCCATACGGTAGTAATCAGGCTGTTTGAGAATGTGATGAAACTTCAGGACATCAGTATTGTCTAAATCCCCTCTACTCTACTTCACTACACTGTCATGAGATGGGCTTGCAAACATGTTTGTTCACACACACAGACACACATAGACCCCCACACCCTCACTCCCACACACACAGACACACACACACCCACAACCCACTCCCACACCCCCATCCCCACAACCACACACACTGTTATGATTTAACTGGATAGAACCCAAATGCAGACAAGTACACCAAGCCAGAGAAGTTTTAACAGGTTTATTATAATGTTCAATAGTCCAGGTTTCCAATAAATGGGGAAGAGCAAGTCCAGGTTACAGGGAGGGTACAGATCCAGGTCAGGGCAGGTGTGGTACCGTAATGTCCTAGTGTCCGTGGTGAGTCCAAAGGAGAGGCCCGATAGTGAAGAGCAGGATGGTGGTGGCAGGAGTGAAGCGGAGGCAGGAGTCAGGTTCCAAATATCTGTGGCACAGGAGAAAAAGTAAATAAACAGTCCAAAAAAACACAAGAGCCGAAAACAGACAGGTTGAGTCGGCAGCGAGACTAACATGGTTGTCTTGACTATGATCTGACGATGAGTGGAAAGTTTGACCGGGTCTTAAAGGCTGAGGTGATTATGGTGAATGAGCTGCAGCTGGAACCCTGACTCCCGCACACCAGACTTCACTCCTGCAATCAAGGACAGACAGAGGGGGAGGAGGAGAGCAGAGAGAGAGCTACCTAGCAGCAGTAGGCCTAACAGTACCCCCCCTCTACGGACGCCACCTGGCGGCCGACAGGGTTTATCAGGATGTAACCTATGAAACTCACGAACCAGAGCAGGATCCACAATGAAGCTCCTGGGCACCCAGAACGTTCCTCAGGACCATAACCCTCCCAATCCACCAGGTACTGGAAACCACGACCCCGGCGGCGAACATCCAGAAGTCGCCGGACAGTGTAGACCGGACCCCCACCCACGATCTTGGGCGGAGGAGGGGGACGAGAGGGCGGGCACAAAGGGCTAACCGACACAGGCTTAATCTGGGAAACATGAAAGGTGGAATGAACCCGTAGGGAGGCAGGAAGCTGTAGCTTAACCGCGCAGGGGTTAACAATAGACAGTATCTTGAACGGTCCTATAAAACGAGGCGCCATCTTCTTCGACTCCACCTTCAATGGAAGGTCCCGTGACTTCAGCCATACCTCTTGACCAGGAGAGTAACCGGGAGCCTGGGACCGGTGACGGTTGGCTTGCCTCTGCATGTACGCCGAGCTCGGGACAGAGCTACCCTGGCCTTCCTCCAGACCTTGCAGCAGCGGCGCATGTGGGACTGCACCGAGGGTACCGCAAGTTCCCTCTCTTGGGAAGGGAACAGGGAGGTTGATAACCCAGAGCACACAGAAACGGAGACAAACCAGAGGAAGCGTTAGTCAAGGTGTTATGAGCATATTCCACCCAGGGAAGCATGGAGCTCCATGACCCAGGGTTAGACCCAGTGACACAGCGAAGTGCGGTCTCCATCTCCTGGTTCGCTCTCTCGGCTTGCCCGTTGGTCTGGGGGTGATATCCAGAGGACAGGCTGGATGTAATGCCCAAAGCTTTGCAGAAAGCTTTCCCACACCTGGGAGACAAACTGGGGACCCCTGTCAGAGACAATATCCGTGGGTAGACCATGAGAGCGGAACACATGTTCAACCAAAATATCAGCCGTCTCTCTGGCAGTGGGCAGTTTAGGTAGGGCCAAAAATGAGCGAACTTAGAAAAACGATCAATCACCGTAAGAATTACAGTCTTACCAGATGAGGGGGGAAGTCCAGTGACAAAATCCATAGCGATATGCGACCAGGGCCGGCTGGGTATAGGTAGAGGTCGTAGATGACCAGCGCTGGCCTGGGTGGAGTCTTTACTTCGTGCACATACCGTACAAGCAGCAATGAAGGCTCGAGTGTCCGCCTCCATCGTGGCCCACCAGAACTTCCGTCGCACAAAGTCAAGGGTCCGCGAAACTCCAGGGTGACAGGTAAGGGGAGACGAGTGAGCCCACTGAAGTACCTGGGAGCGAGCAGACTCAGGGACAAACATCCGGTTAGGAGGGCCCCTCCCAGGGTCAGCTTGATGATGTTGGAGCCTGTCTAACAATCCCTCGATGTCACATGTGATGACTGCAATACTGCAGGTAGGAGGCAAAATGGGTTCAGGGTTACTACCAGTATCAACAGCCGAATGAACACGAGACAGGGCGTCAGGCTTGACGTTGCGTGACCCAGGACGGTAAGACAGAGAAAAATTGAATCTCCCAAAAAATAGTGCCCACCTGGCTTGACGGGGGTTGAGCTGCTTCGCTGACTGGAGGTAAGCCAGATTCTTATGATCCGTCCAAACGATGAAGGGTTGTTCCGCCCCCTCCAACCAATGTCGCCACTCCTCGAGAGCCAGCTTAACGGCGAGCAGTTCACGATTTCCAACATCATAATTCCTCTCTGCCTGAGAAAGTTTCCTTGAGAGAAAAGCACAGGGATGCAGTTTGTTATCTTCAGGAGAACGTTGTGACAACACTGCACCTACCCCAGTGTCGGATGCATCCACCTCCACGACAAACTGGCGGTCGGGGTCCGGCTGCATCAGAATGGGAGCCGAGGCGAAGCGATGTTTCAGTTCTTCGAACGCTGATTCGGCCCCTTCATTCCAAGCGAACGGTCGTGGAGATGGAGGTGAGAGCGGTGAGTGGCGCCGCAATGCGGCTGTAGTCCTTGATGAACCTCCTATAGAAGTTCGCAAACCCCAGGAATCGTTGAAGTTGTTTGCGGGTAGAGGGAGCTGGCCAGTCCGTGACAGCAGAGATCTTAGCTGGGTCCATCCGCAGCTCCCCTGAGCTATGATGTAACCCAAAAAGAGGTCTCAGACACATGAAATTCACATTTCTCCATCTTCACAAACAGTTTGTTCTCCAACAACCTTTGCAACACCTGGCACACATGCAGTTCATGTTCCTGGGAGGACTCTGAGAAAATCAAGATATCATCCAGATAGACAAAAACAAACCGATTCAACATGTCCCGAAGGACATCATTGACTAGTGCCTGAAAAACAGCAGGGGCATTAGACAACCCAAAAGGCATAACCCGATACTCAAAATGTCCCAAGGGTGTGTTGAAGGCAGTCTTCCATTCATCACCCTTACGAATGCGCACCAGGTGATACGCATTTCGTAGATCCAGTTTCGTAAAGATGGTAGCACCATGAAGGAGGGGAAAAGCAGAATTAATCAAAGGCAGAGAATACTTGTTCTTAATGGTGATGTTGTTAAGTCCACGGTAATCAATACAGGGTCTGAGGGTCTTATCCTTCTTAGCAACAAAAAGAATCCCGCTCCTACAGGTGACGAGGAAGGACGCATAATACCTGCCGCCAAGGAGTCCCGAATGTAGTTCTCCATAGCCTCCGTCTCCGGCCGGGGAGATTGTACAGGCGACTGCTGGGGGAGCGGGGCTCCTGGCTGGAGGTCAATGGCGCAGTCGTAAGGCCGGTGAGGAGGAAGAGAAGTAGCTCTGTGTTTGCAGAAAACGGATGCCAGGTCATGATACACGTCAGGAACAGCAGAAAGATCCATGGACTCCAGTGGAGGTTGAGGCACAGTACTGGCAGGAGTCTGAGCAGAACACAAACAATTCACATGACAAAATGTGCTCCATGAAACAATGCTACCTGTCACCCAATCAATGTGTGGATTGTGTTTTATGAGCCAGGGGATACCAAGGACCAGGGGAGTCTGTGGGCAGTCGATAATATGGAATTGAATGTTCTCCTGATGATTTCCCGACACTCTAAGACAAACAGGAACAGTCTGATGGGTAATGCGGGTCAACAATTGTCCATTTAGACCCTTAGCCTGCAGCGGACAGTCCATAGGAACAGTCTCCAAATCCATTTGTTGAGCCCACTCTCTATCCAAAAGCTTTCGTCGGCACCAGAGTCAATCAGCGCACTAACAGAGAAATTCTGGGACTGCCACTGGAGGGATGCCTGGAGCAGAATGCGGGGAGAAGAGGAAGAATCCGCTGCTCGGCTCACCAAAACTTCTCCCATAAATGATGAGCCGGCCCTTTTCCCGGACGAACTGGGCAGGAAGGAACGAAATGACCAGCTTCTCCACAATACAGGCAGACCCGAGCCTGAATACGACGTGCACGCTCCTCTGAGGACAACCGTGCCCCGACCCACCTCCATGGCTTCGGGTTCAGTGCTCCTCGTATCGACTCGGGAAGACCACGGCTCTCTCCGTAGGGGACGATGCAGGGAGGAGTTTGTTGATGACAGACAGGTTGCTTGGAACTAACACTCCTCTCCCGGCGGCGCTCCCCGAATCCGATTATCCAACCTGATAGTGAGTGAAATAAGATTATCCAGCGTAGGCGATTCATCATATGACACCAATTCATCTTTTAAAATCTCAGACAAAGCATTGATGAACACTCCTTGTAATGCCTCGTCATTCCAACCACTCACTGCTGCTAAAGTCCGAAACTCCACTGCCATCTCCGCCACACTACGAGCCCCCTGCCGAAGAGAAAACAACCGTTTCGCAGCCTCCTTGCCTCGTACGGGGTGGTCAAAACCTTCCTCATCTCCGTGGTGAAGGCCACGTAAGCGTTGCAAATGTCCGACTGACTCTCCCAGACCGCGGATCCCCAGGCACGAGCGGAACCGCTAGTAGAGTTGATAAGGTAGGCAATACGGGCTCTTTCTGAGGGGCGTAGGTGAGGGCTGTTGTTCAAACACTAACGAGCATTGAGTCAAAAAAATCGCCACAGGTTCCCATGTTCCCGTCATAGCGCTCTGGAGCAGGAACAAAAGGCTCTCTGATCTGGGCTGAAGGGGGTAGTAAGGGCAGACACTTGATTGGTGAGTAATTGAACCTGATTAAGCAGCACCTGACTGTCCTCAGCAATCGTCTTAAACAGGGTATCATGTTGGCCAAGTAGAATGCCCTGATTGGCTATGGCAGTCCAAATTTGAGTGCACTCTGGGGTGGTATCCGAGCTACTGTCTGCTGGGTTCATGTTGGTCAGATCATACTGTTATGATTTAACTGGATAGAACCCAAATGCAGACAAGTACACCAAGCCAGAGAAGTTTTAACAGGTTTATTATAATGTTCAATAGTCCAGGTTTCCAATAAATGGGGGAAGAGCAAGTCCAGGTTACAGGGAGGGTACAGATCCAGGTCAGGGCAGGTGTGGTACCGTAATGTCCTAGTGTCCGTGGTGAGTCCAAAGGAGAGGCCCGATAGTGAAGAGCAGGATGGTGGTGGCAGGGAGTGAAGCGGAGGCAGGAGTCAGGTTCCAAATATCTGTGGCACAGGAGAAAAGTAAATAAACAGTCCAAAAAACACAAGAGCGAAAACAGACAGGTTGAGTCGGCAGCGAGACTAACATGGTTGTCTTGACTATGATCTGACGATGAGTGGAAAGTTTGACCGGGTCTTAAAGGCTGAGGTGATTATGGTGAATGAGCTGCAGCTGGAACCCTGACTCCCGCACACCAGACTTCACTCCTGCAATCAAGGACAGACAGAGGGGAGGAGGAGAGCAGAGAGAGAGCTACCTAGCAGCAGTAGGCCTAACACACACAGCATGCACACACACACAACACGCACACATGCACACACACACACATACACACACACACACACACTCACACACACACACACACACACACACACACACTCACACACACACACACACACACACACACAGGAGTACAGGCAGAGGACCTGACCTTCTGGGACGATGTAACTTCAGTCCATACGGTAGTAATCAGGCTGTTTGAGAATGTGATGTAACTTCAGGACATCAGTGTTGTCTAAATCCCCTCTACTCAACCTAACACAGCCTGATGGGAACATGGTGAAACAGCACTGCAAACAACACTGAGGGAACAGTCAGAAATTCTCAAGAGCTCAGAAAAAACACATATCAGCGTGTACACGCAAACACATTTTAGTTTTAAGTCTATCCCAAGCCTTAACCCTTACCTTAACCATTCGGAGTTGCCTAACCTTAAGATTTTGGAGTTAATGCCTAAACTTAACCCTAAACTGAAAAATTCAGAGTTAATGCCTAAACTTAACCCTAACCTGAAAAATTCAGAGTTAGTGCCTAAACTTTACCTTAAACACTTTGAAATTTGACGTTTGAGAAACATGGATGAACGTCTAATTCTGACGTGAAACTACAAGAGCTTGTTGAATACAACTGGTGTAGACTTTACCATGAAATGCTTGCATACAAGTTTTTTTTTAAATTATACAAATACACATATTAACACAAGAGGAATGAAATACACAATGTTAAGTCCCTGTGTACCTCAGTTGGTAGAGCATGGGTTGTGGGTTCGTTTCCCACGGGGGGCCAGTATGAAAAAAAAAATGTATGCACTCACTAACTGTAAGTCGCTCTGGATAAGAGCGTCTGCTAAAATGACAAAAATGTAAAACAATCTTTATACAGGAAGTACCAGTACCAGATCAATGTGCAGAGGTACGAGGTATTTGAGGTAGATACTGTATGTACATGAAGAAAGGGTAAAGTGACTAGGCAACAGGATAGATAAATGATAATAGAAAAATAAAGAACAGAGTAGCAGCAGCAAATTATGATTGTGAAAGTGTGTGTGTGTGTATATATATATATGTGGAGGCTGGTGGGAGGAGCTATAGGAGGACGGAGTCAAACATTTGGCTGGAATGGAATCAATAGAACGGAGTCAAACGTGGTTTCTATATGTTTGTTTTTTCAAACTTTTTTTTATTGTCATTGGTCATAAAAAAAGGTGCATATTCAATACCTATATAACAATACAGACCAAACTAACAGAATTACCTATGAGACATGTCTTATGAGTCATACAAGACAGAGATTTTTATATATAATAATAATGGAGAAGAGGACAAGGCAGTAATGTCAGCAATAGTTCAAATTGAGTAGTACCACTACGTAATAATAATCTTCATGATAAACATTTAAATAAAACAGCGAGACAATAATATAAAGGAAGAAGAAAAAGTACCGGTCAAAAACCTACTCATTCAAGGGTTTTTCTTTATTTTTACTATTTTCTACATTGTAGAATAATAGTGAAGACAGCACAACGATGAAATTACACATATGGAATCATGTAGTAACCTAAAAAGTGTTAAACAAATCTGTGGCTACTTCTTCAAAGTAGCCACCCTTTGCCTTGATGACAGCTTTGCACACTCTTGGCATTTTCTCAACCAGGCTGTATCACAATCCGACCGTGATTGGGAGTCCCATAGGGCATTACACTATTGGCCCAGCGTTGTCCGGGTTTGGCCGGGGTAGGCCGTCATTGTAGATAAGAGTTTGTCATTCTTATCTTGTCATTGGACAGTTGGACAGCGTCGGGTGAGGTTGTGTCTTTATCTGGCGGGAGTTAAGCTTGGCTTATATGGTGTCGAGTAAAGCTTAAACCATGTATTTAGATTGTAGGTAGGTAGGTATTGTAGTTAGGTATTGTTGGTAGTTTATCTAGGTAGTTATTGTAGGTTATTGTAGGTAATTATTGTAGGTAAGTATTGTATTCGGCTGAGCCCGGTGAAGCACGAGGCTAGCTAACTCACTACCTGGACCAATAAAGCTAGCCAGCTAGCGGGTAGCTACTGGTAACTATTAGCAACTGTGGATAGTTGTTTCAATGTTATTTCACGCTTAAGAGTACCTGTAATTATGCCAGCTAGCTACCTATCATTCAGCTGTTTTTCTAACCTCATTATCTGAAGCGTTAACATTAGGTAGTTAGTAGCTACTGTACTCGAAATGTAGCTACCTGGATAGCTAACTAAACAATAGCTGGAACGACCTAGCTTTAATATTTGGAGACGCTTTCTCTCCGTTGGGACAGACGCGAACTGGCTGAATCGATTCAGTGGCTAGCTTTGTACTTAACTGGCTAACAGTAGCTACTAAGGGTAAGTTATAACCTACATTTATTTTTGTTTTGTTTTTACATACTGGTAACCAGAGTCGTTCAAGGGAATTCGGGACATGGGTGACTAGTTAACGTTAGCTTGGCTCTCTGTGTGTTCGTGCCGTGGGAGGAGGGGTTAGTTCGTTGGCAGAGAGCAATGGCTAGCTAGCTGGCTGAATAAGTTGACGACGTACTCACTCAAACTGTCAAAACGAACCCAAAACTTTACACAACGTTAGACACGGACACAAATTATCTGCTTGGCGTGTTAACACACTGGTGGTTTGTTGTAACCGAGTATTGTGCTAAACCGTGTTATTGGAGGCTGGCATGCTAGTTGGCTTTGGCGTCATAGGATTTGGTGCCCTGGACGGTTTTCATGGAAGAATACTGTACCAAGTTAGCTAGCTGAATAAACTAAGTTAGAGTCTATTCCTAGAAAACATTGAACCGCTGTAGTTTACAACAATTATAATTTCTAAAGTGGAAGTTGGGATAGTTATATTTGGGTGTTTCAGTGAAACGTAAGTGAGGGAGGACCCGCTCTCTCGCTTTCCCAGATGTTTAGTTCATTTAATTCCGATCTCCTTTGCATTATTGTAGCCCTTTCCTGTAGCCTGTCAACTATGTGTCTGTCTATCCCTGTTCTCTCCTCTCTGCACAGGCCATACAAACGCTTCACACCACATGGCTGTTGCCACTCTAATCTGGTGGTCCCTGCGCGCCACGACCCACGTGGGAGTTCCAGGTCTCTGGCAGCCTCTGGAACTGCCGTTCTGCGGCCAACAAGGCAGAGTTCATCTCAGCCTATGCTACCCTCCAGTCCCTCGACTTCTTGGCGCTGACGGAAACATGGATTACCACAGAAAACACTGCTACTCCTACTGCTCTTTCCTCGTCCTAACCATGTGTTCTCGCATACCCCGAGAGCATCTGGTCAGCGGCGGTGGCACAGGAATCCTCATCTCTCCCAAGTGGACATTCTCTCTTTTTCCCCTGACTCATCTGTCTATCTCCTCGTTTGAATTCCATGCTGTCACAGTCACTAGCCCATTCAAGCTTAAAATCCTTGTCATTGATCGCCCTCCAGGTTCCCTTGGAGAGTTCATCAATGAGCTTGACGCCTTGATAAGTTCCTTTCCTGAGGATGGCTCACCCCTCACAGTTCTGGGTGACTTTAACCTCCCTACGTCTGCCTTTGACTCATTTCTCTCTGCCTCCTTCTTTCCACTCCTTTCCTCTTTTGACCTCACCCTCTCACCGTCCCCCCCTACTCACAAGGCAGGCAATACGCTTGACCTCATCTTTACTAGATGCTGTTCTTCTACTAATCTCACTGCAACTCCCCTCCAAGTCTCCGACCACTACTTTGTATATTTTTCTCTCTCGCTGTCCTCCAACACTACTCACTCTGCCCCTACTCAGATGGTAATGTGCCGTCGCAACCTTTGCTCTCTCTCTCCCGCTATTCTCTCCTCTTCCATCCTATCATCTCTTCCCTCTGCTAAATCCTTCTCCCTCCGATCTCCTAATTATGCCTCCTCAACCCTCCTCTCCTCCCATTCTGCATCTTTTGACTCTCTATGTCCTCTCTCTTTTGCCTCTCTATCCCCTATCCTCCCGGCCGGCTCGGTCCTCCCCTCCTGCTCCGTGGCTTGACGACTCATTGCGAGCTCACAGAAGAGGGCTCCGGGCAGCCGAGCGGAAATGGAGGAAAACTAGACTCCCTGCGGACCTGTCATCTTTTCACTCCCTCCTCTCTACATTCTCTTCCTCTGTTTCCGCTGCTAAAGCCACTTTCTACCACTCTAAATTTCAAGCCTCTGCCTCTAACCCTAGGAAGCTCTTTGCCACCTTCTCCTCCCTGATGAATCCTCCCCCTCCCTCCTCCCTCTCTGTGGATGACTTCGTCAACCATTTTGAAAAGAAGGTTGACGACATCCGATCCTCATTTATTAAGTCAAATGACACCGCAGGTCCTGCTCACACTGCCCTACCCTATGCTTTGACTTCTTTCTCCCCTCTCTCTTCAGATGAAATCTTGCGACTTGTGATGGCCGGCCGCCCAACAACCTGCCCGCTTGACCCTATCCCCTCCTCTCTTCTCCAGACCATTTCCGGAGACCTTCTCCCTTACCTCACCTCGCTCATCAACTCATCCTTGACCGCTGGCCATGTCCCTTCCGTCTTCAAGAGAGCGAGAGTTGCACCCCTCCTCAAAAAACCTACAATCCCTCCGATGTCAACAACTACAGACCAGTATCCCTTCTTTATTTTCTCTCCAAAACTCTTGAGCGTGCCGTCTCTAGCCAACTGTCCTGCTATCTCTCTGAGAATGACCTTCTTGATCCAAACCAGTCAGGTTTCAAGACTTTTCATTCAACTGAGACTGCTCTTCTCTGTGTCACGGAGGCTCTCAGCACTGCTAAAGCTAACTCTCTCTCCTCTGCTCTTATCCTTCTAGACCTATCCGCTGCCTTTGATACTGTGAACCATCAGATCCTCCTATCCACCCTCTCCGAGTTGGGCATCTCCGGCGCTGCTCACTCTTGGATTGCGTCCTACCTGACAGGTCGCTCCTACCAGGTGGCGTGGCGAGAATCTGTCTCCGCACCACGTGCTCTCACCACTGGTGTCCTCCAGGGCTCAGTTCTAGGCCCTCTCCTATTCTCTCTATACACCAAGTCACTTGGCTCTGTCATATCCTCACATGGTCTCTCCTATCATTGCTACGCAGACAACACACAATTAATTTTCTCCTTTCCCCCTTCTGATAACCAGGTGGTGAATCGCATCTCTGCATGTCTGGCAGACATATCAGTGTGGATGTCGGATCACCACCTCAAGCTGAACCTCGGCAAGACGGAGCTGCTCTTCCTCCCGGGGAAGGACTGCCCGCTCCATGATCTCGCCATCAACTCCATTGTGTCCTCCTCCCAGAGTGCGAAGAGCCTTGGCGTGACCCTCGACAACACCCTGTCGTTCTCCGCTAACATCAAAGCGGTGACCCGATCCTGTTGGTTCATGCTCTACAACATTCGCAGAGTACAACCCTACCTTACACAGAACGCGGCACAGGTCCTAATCCAGGCACTTGTCATCTCCCATCTGGATTACTGCAACTCGCTGTTGGCTGGGCTCCCTGTTTTCCTTTATTATTTTTCTCTAACCCTACCATCCCTCCCCTAACTGGAGTAAACTAATGGACAACAACACTTTGGGTTCTACTTACAGCTTATAGATACTATCAGTGCCGATTTTAGCATGTAAATCTTGTTGGGGCAAACCCCGAAAACATTTGGGGGATGCATACCAGCAAAGCCACTACACAACACAACACTAAACAATACATTAATTGCACTATAACGGTGACAAACGGTGCCCACAAACTGTTAGGGTTTACATAAAGCTGTCCCAACAGCAGTCCCAACACCTTACCACTGCTACACCTGGCTATCAGCGGAGCCTTGTCTGGCAGCGAAACAGTTCATTCAGCCTCATTTACTGCTTATTTTTAAAACATAACTGATATGGCTGACTTGCTTAAACAAATGTGGTTTCTACTGACAATTGAGATGTACAAACTAGCATAAGGGAACAACAAGCGGATAAGAGGCAATCCATAATTTCGATTAAGACATTAATGAGCGAGCTAGGACGGACGTAGTCAATATAACTATTTGTTCAGCACTTTTGAAATGTACAGCGACAGAATTCGGAACATGGGCCGTTCTTACAGTGTTCGCCCTGTACACCAAGTCAGAACCGTAGGATCAATAATGGGGGCATATACAGTAAGCAGACAATGAAAACCCTTACAATATTCAATGATTATATTTCTCTAAAACAGGTTATAGGCTCCATGTGCACCACCAAGTCAGAACAGTAGGCAAAATTAAGAGGGGAAAATAGACCAAATTATTAGGGTGAGGCACATGGGCTACTAACAGTTTACTACACAACATACACTTAGTATTACTTTCTTAGCTACAGTATACATATCTCCTTGGCATATTACATCATTTATGCAGAAGCATACAATACATTTTTGGACTCATCTTGTTGTGCTGTGCTCACTTGAACAGGAAGGTGGCGCGGCGGTCCTTCGTGGGCAAATTTTGTCATCAAACTTTGTCATCAAAGTCTGGCATTCTCTGGATTTATGGTGCTTTCAAGACAACTGGGAATTCTGGAAAAAAAACAAGGTCAAATCATGATGACGTCAGTATTTTCAGGTCGTAACTCTAGAAAGAGGCCCGAGTTCCCGACTTGCAATTCCGAGTTGGATGACCGTTCAAAACATATTTTCCCAGTCGGAACTTGTTTTTTCCTGAGTTCCCAGTTGTCTTGAGCTCACTGAAGTCAGATTTCCCAGTTCTGAGTTAACAGTTGTTTTGAGCTCGGGTGAAATCCTGCTGGATTGACAGCATGGCCAATGTTGAACTAGCAGGCTAGTGATTGCTTTGCAATGCTTGCAGTTAGCCACTGATTCCTTCCAAACCACTCATTGTTGAATTTGCGATTTCCAACTTGTTGTGTAATGTTTATGTCCAATAGCCGATGAGCACTGATACGTTTTATCTATACTTTATCTTCATTATTTCTCTTCATATGACAAGGATTAAAAAGGATTTGCCAGTAGATTGTCAACTTGATTCATGATGATGACTGCTAGCTAAGATTTTGAAAGTATGATGTTGACATGATCATTCCAATGCTCAATCAAAGCTACTGTAGATACAGTCAGGTCCATAAGTATTTGGACAGTGACACAATTTGCATCATTTTGGCTCTGTACGCCACCACAATGGATTTGAAAGGAAATAATCAAGATGTGCTTTAAGTGTAGACTTTCATCTTTCATTTAAGGGTTTTGTCAAAATTATTGTACGAACCGTGTAGGAATTACAACCATTTTTATACATAGCCCTCCAATTTTAGGGGCTCAAAAGTAATTGGACAAACTAACAATCATAAACTGAATTGTGAGTTTTAATACTTGTTGGCAAATCCTTTGCAGTCAATGACTGCCTGTACTCTGGAACCCATAGACATCACCAGATGCTGGGTTTCTTCCCTGGTGATGCTCTGCCAGGCCTTTACTGCAGCGGTCTTCAGTTCCTGCTTGTTCTTGGGGTGTTTTGCCTTCAGTTTTGCCTTCAGCAAGTGAAATGCATGCTCAATTGGATTCAGGTCAGGTGATTGACTTGGCCATTGCAGAACATTCCACTTCTTTGCCTTAAAAAAGTATTGGGTTGCTTTCGCAGTATTCTTCGGGTCATTGTCCATCTGCACTGTGAAGCGTTTTGAAGCATTTGGCTGAATCTGAGCAGATAATATAGCCCTAAACACTTCAGAATTCATCCTGCTGCTTTTGTCAGCAGTCACATCATCAATAAATACAAGGGAACCAGTTCCATCGGCAGCCATACATGCCCACGCCATAACACTACCTCCACCATGATTCACAGATGTTGTGGTATGCTTCGGATCATGAGCAGTTCCTTCGCTTCTCCATACTCTTCTCTTCCCATCATTCTGGTACAAGTTGATCTTTGTCTCATCTGTCCATAGGATGTTGTTCCAGAACTGTACAGGCTTTTTTTTAGATGTTTTCTGGCTAACTCTAATCTGGTCTTCCTGTTTTTGAGGCTTACCAATGGTTTACATCTTGTGGTAAACCCTCTGTATTTACTCTGGTGAAGTCTTCTCTTGATTGTTGACTTTGACACAGATACGCCTACCTCCTGGAGGGTGTTCATGATCTGGCCAACTGTTGTGAAGGGGTTTTTCTTCACCAGGGAAATAATTATTCTGTCATCCACCACAGTTGTTTCCATGGTCTTCCAGGCCTTTTGGTATTCCTGAGCTCACCGGTGCGTCCTTTCTTTTTAAGAATGTATCAAATAGTTGATTTGGCCACACCTAATGTTTTTGCTATCTCTCTGATGGGTTTGTTTAGATTTTTCAGCCTAATGATGGCTTGCTTCACTGGCAGTGACAGCTCTTTGGACTTCAAATTGAGGGTTAACAGCAACAGATTCCAAATGCAAATGCCACACTTTAAATCAACTCTAGACCTTTAATCTGCTTACTTGTAAATGAACTAATGAGGGAATAACACACACCTAGCCATGGAACAGCTGAGCAGTCAATTGTCCAATTACTTTTGGTACCTTAAAAAGGGGGGAGGGGGGACCACATATAAAAAGTCCTGCAATTCCTACACCATTCACCCGATTTGGATGTAAATACCCTCAAATTAAAGCTGAAAGTCTGCACTTTCAGTTCATATTCATTACTTAATTTCAACTCCAATATGCTGTGGTAGACAGCTAAAATAATAATAACTTGGTCAATGTCCAAATATTTATGGACCTGACTGTATAACGTGATTTGACGTCATTTGATCTGTGGCCAATGACCTTGAGCCTTCTTGGATGGGCACTTCTAATGTAACTCTATGGCAGCACCCAAGGGGCTTGAATTTCCGAGCTCTACCCTTAGATTTGGCAGTGACATAGTGTCCCCATGAGTGACAGAACACTGAGCCAATCACGATGCAACTAGAGAACATTACCAACCCCTTCGCTCCATATTTTCCGCTGGCTGCCCCACCACCACAGAAAGCACTGAGCTAGGCTGAAACACCTGCATTTTGGAGCTGCCTTACGCAAGAAATCAAAAAAGAGACCATGTTTGTATGGAGGCTTTATTAACTAAATGAATGTTTTTTTTTATTTATTTTTTATTGTTTGCAAACTGATATGTGACACTTATTAATGCCAATGTCTTTTTGTTTTTTTGCTAAAAATGTGGGGCTCAAAACAGGTGGAGCAGAGCCCCACCTGCCCTGAATGACGTGTCGCCACAGGATAATATATAGATTTTACAGACACAGTATATTTTACATTAGTTATCTTTTGTTTGTTTTTAGTCCCATTATTCAGCTCCACTTACCCTGAAGTCTAAAAGAATCTTCTCCATTTCATAAATCTCTTTGATTTTAGACAACCACTGTTTGTGGGATGGAGGGCTGGGTTGAAGCCACTTTATTGTTATGGTTTTCACAGCTGCGGTTACCAGAATTTGTAACAAAGAAATACTTTTCCTGCCTATGATACCAGCAGGTATAACACCCAATACAGCGGTCTTAAAATCCTGTGGGATTTTTGCCTCAAGAACTCTGTACACCAAGTCCCAGAAATTGCTCAACCTTGAACAGGCGCAGAATATATGATGGTGGTTACCTTCTTGTTCTCCACACTGCCTCGAGCACTCGCTGGTGGCGGTGATTCCGGCTTTTTCTGTAAGTTTGGGGGTTTTGAAAAATCTAGAAGTCACTTTCCACCTAAATTCTCTCCCATAGTTTTTGTCACTGTGTGTGCTTCAGTACATATTACACCCCATTCTCGATCTGAGATAACCTCCTGTATTTCTGTCTCCCATTTACTTACAAAAGGGATATACTGTTGGTGACAGGCTCTTGATATTGAGACCTCATCAGGAACAGTTCTAGTGTTTTGGAGTACTGGATGATAGCCCAATCTTTATGCTTCTCTAGAAAGTGTCTGGTTTGTAAGAATCTATAAAAATCTGTCCTTGGTAGGCCAAACTCTTCTGTAAGCTGCTTTAATTGGTCTCCATGGAAAAGTTGGTGTATGAAAGACAGATTAAATGCAGACCACCCTTTAAAACATGAGTCCATCAGAGATGGTTCAAAGCCCTGAATAAAACCGATAGAGGAAAGTTTTGATACTGACAGGTGTATATGGAATGTTTTCTGAACCGTTCTCCAAGTCTTAATTGTGAAGTGAGACCAGGTGCTTATCTCATTTTCACTAATATTATAATCAGAAAATGGTAGAGCTGCCAGGGGTATTGAAGAACAAAAGGACTTCTCAATGTTGAGCCATCACGACCCACTGTCATCAACAAGCCAGGTAGTCAATGGTTTAAATTGAGCTTCCCATTAGTAATACTTAAGGTTGGGCACAGCTAGGCCACCTGACTCTTTAAAGAGTTGCACTGTTTTTAATCACACTCTTGGGCGTTTTCTTTGCCATATAAAACATGAGATCAATCGGTTCAGTAGGTCAAAAGTAGAGGTAGCTATAAGGATAGGTAGCATCTGAAATGGGTATAGTAATCTTGGCAGGATGTTCATTCGGACTGATTCTACTCTCCCCATTAGAGAGAGGGGCAGAATGTTCCATCTGTCCATATCTGCTCTAATTCTATTGATAAGTTTAGTGTAATTTGCTTCATACAATTTATCTAGATGAGCAGGTATGGTAATTCCTAAATATCTAATACCACAGTTTGGCCATTTAAATGACAGCAAGGTCTTCGTTTGCTGTGTAATAGTGTGTGTGTGTGTGTGTGTGTGTGTGTGTGTGTGTGTGTATATATATAGTGTGTATATACAGTATAGTCTTGTGAGGGTGCATAAAGTCAGAGCAAGATAGGGTCAATGCAGATAGTCCAGGTAACCATTTAATTAAGTATTTAGCAGTCTAATGGCTATTTTAGCCAACCAGATCGCTGAAGATTGACTTCGAAATTGGACGTTTGTCCATGTCCTAAGGATGTCGGGGAAATGCCTTCAAAACCATCCACTAGGGACAACAATGAGCGCTATTACCATGAAGTAGGCTTGGGTTTTGCTAAGGTGTTGTGGACAGGGGCGGCGGATGGGCGTATTCCATTCTGAATAAATGACTCCGGATCCGAAGGTCGCATGTTCAATCCCAGTGGTAGGCACTCGTTTATTATGTTTTGGTTTTAACCCTATCCCAAACCTTAACCCTTAACTTAACTGTGAAGGAAAATGTTATGTTTGTGCTTTTCTAATAACCAATTCGACTGGGTTCATGCAAGTGACTGATTGATCGTGCCTGGGAGGAATCTTCACTATCAGCATAAGCAATTTGGCAGTACGGCCAGAACATTGTTTTGAGAGCCGAAAGGAGTGTCTCAGTTTCAAGGTCTCAGCTTGGAGAGAAGAAGCCTCGTGAGGTATTGTTCGGTCAAATGCATGAACCAAACCTTAATGATGAATTAATTATGAATAATTAATAAGTTAATTCATGCAAATATAACTTGCCTGTGTAAGCAGTATATAAGAGAACTAACAGGACTGCCCCGGGGGAGCTCTCGACTGATGTGTACTATTGTGCATTAAGTTTGTTGGAACCTCTCCAGCTTGCTGATAATAAAGAATGATTTAATATTGACTTCAGGTGTCCCTGGTGGTAATTTCCACTACAATTTGGCATTACGAATTACATGATAGATTCAGCCTGCAGAGCTTTCCAGTAAGGGTCTGCGAGGAAAACCAGTGGCACATTTTATGAAGTGTAAGGGAAATTCCCGTCTGACCAAAAGACGACAAGGACCCGCCCAGACCCTTACTGTGAGCTGCCCGGGAGGAGACACATCATCCACGAACAATTGAGGGACCATGCGACTGAATTTCAGTAAGTCTATTTAAATTAATTTGTATTAAAAAAATAAAAAACCAATAAAAATAAACATAACAATGAAGGAGGGTTCCACTAGTCTTAAGTAATAGCACGAGGTGTTATTCTATATGAATGGAAGCGGCAAGACAATAGAGTCTATAGAGACTATAGCATTTATGACTGTATAAACTATTGAGACTATAGATGCTGAGGGACTATAGATGCTGTAGGGACTATAGATGCTATAGAGTGACTATAGGGACTATGGATGCTATAGGGACTATAGATGCTCAGGGACTCTAGATACTGTAGAGACTATGGCGATTGTAGAGACTATAGAGGAACCGTTGAAGATACATTTGACAGAAAAATATGGCTAGAGCTAGTCTTATATATAGAGAAGACTAGAGCGAGGGCAAGTAACGGTATCATGGAAAAGCCCCGCTGACATCTGTCTGTAGGCATTTATTTGAAGTGTCTACGTGGTCTGCAGCCACTGATAATAGCACGAGGTGTTATTTTATATGTATAGGAAGATACAAATATTGCATAGGAAGTAACGACAAGAGAATCGTTGAAGAGAGACTACTGAGTGTGTTTAGGAATAGTACTAAGTGAATGTGGATGTGAAAGTTGTGTGAGTGTGGAAGGGACGTGTTAAGCTGATTGAAATGTGGATAATAAGAGATATTACTAGTTAAGAGATTGAAATTTGGATAATAAATGGAAAGCTGAGTTCAACAAAGGATTTACATTTGGGGTAATAAGAGGATTGAAATGTGGATATTAAGCTAATTGAAATTTGGATAATAAGCTGATTGGAATTTGGATAATAAGATAATAATATTATTACTATTAAGTACTGAGTGAATGAGAGCTGTCAGGGGTCTAGCTCCGATGTGAAAGAGGTGCATGTCTGAATGAAATACCCCAACCAGTATCTGTGTGAGCGAAGTTTTCCAGTTCTGTGTGAGCTGAGTATTTTGATCTATAACGTTATCTAGGTGTTCTGTCCACCACCACCCGTCGATCTACAGGTAGTGAGCAACGACAGGAGAAGCCATTGAAAAGTTTGAAAGGGTAACAGCTGAGATGGGTAAGGGCTGTTCATTGATGCCCCCGGACACTGAGATTTCCTCGAGAACATGATATGTGTACCTCTCGGGCTGGCTGCGCTGTGATCGTTGCTAGTGGTGTTGATGTAAATACCTAAATTGATTTATAACGTTATATAGGGATTCTGTACGTGAAGATATGAAAGGAGAGAGTACTATTCCCGAATATTCTGTTAAATAGAACACTAGTGAAAATATTTAAACCCCTGGATGAATAAAACACCAGTGTAAAAGGAGGAATTTGTGAAGAAGAGTATAAGGGGTTACTAGAGATTTGATAAAGTAACAGTGAAAAAAATATATATATAATAATAATATACAACTTGCAGACCCTCACGTAGACGTACGTAAGTGGTGTAAAAAGTATTCTGAGATTTTCAGGGTGGTCCCTTTATGGATCATTTGATAAAGGGAAGGTTAAAGCATTGTATGACTGTCTAAAGGGTCTGGAAAATAAAGTCTCAGACAAAGATTGGCGCATATCCACTTTTGGTAAAGGTACGGGACTTGACTTACCCCTAACCAATAAAACTATAAACGCTTACATTTTGAAACAAAACCCATGCCCTGTTAAATAGAACCAATGAATGTTGAACATGTAGAGACTTGTTACTACACTTAAGGCCCAGTCTATCCTGTCTCAGGTGCCAGACTTATTATAGAGAGAGCACTCCATCTACAGTGGACTGATAGACAGTGCCAGCCCAGTTAAAATACATGTTTATCCCAGAAAGTTTCTCTTCCCTTCTGAATTGGCCGATGTATTTTATAAATTCAGTGCATTACATGTTAATCTTAAAATAACAGACATTTAATAAGTGTGAAACAGAATGTGAATATCCAACAGAAATTTGTAATAAATAAATTGACTAACATTGTTAGGGTAGACTAAAATGAGAACAATGCCTTCCAGTAAGCAGAAAGTTGTCATGCTTGTTTTGTTTTGTTTTTAAACCTTACAATAGGGGTAAAAGGAGAACATTGTTTGAGAGTGATCTGTGTGTATTAGCAGTAGTGATTGGGAGAGTCTTGAGAGTCCTAGTTGAAGGAAACAGATCTGGAGACTAGTGAAAGTAACAAAGTGAATGGTAATATTAGTGGCTTTCAGATAGCACTCTAATAATGCAATATTTTAGTAATTTCAATACAAGGTCACATGACGAACAGAGGGATTGAGCCTTGGGACAGTATATTAGAGGCTGCCATCTGGTGTTTGAGTTAGAGATAAGCTTCCTGTGGACAAATAGATACGCTGCCAGTGAAAATATGTGGTACTCACTGAACTCAAACAGGCTGTAAGGGACACAGTGGGACATTTGGGACAGAGGTATGAATAATTGAATAAGATTTGTTTTGACCATTTCCAATTATTTTTACTCAATTCTATAGTTTGGGTAACCCCAGTGATTTAAGTAAGAAGGTAACGTCATCTACAACAATAATCTGTTCCCATTACGTGGAACTGTGTCCAAAATTGAAGTAGATCCAAGTAAATGTTTTTAGTACCAAATATTGAGCTGATAAGCCAGCACCAACTTTCTGAAGGACCTAGCAGATTTGTTAAACAACTGGTTTTATATTTTGGCTAGCTGATGTCACAGGGACAGTCAGTACTGGACATATGTCAATGCAACGGGTCAAAATGATAAGATTACAAGACAAGGGCTCTGGGATTGTTTACTTTAGAGCAGGGGTGGGCAAACCTTTTGGCTCAAGGGCCACATTGAGTTTTTGAAACCAAGTGAAGGGCCACATACTATATGCGTGACAAAACATGTGAAGCCTTTATTCATTTTTACATTGACACGCAACTACTAGTGTACTGTAGGTGTACATATGCTTGCCGGACAATTCTACCCTTGTACCATCTCTACCCTTGTTTTTTGTGAATACATTTTTCACATAACCATCACCATGGAAAAGCATAATCCTTGCCTACCCCAGTCACGGTTATTTGAGTCTTAATGTGAACAATGGGTCTGGTCACCTCTCTTGGCAAGGGTCTGGTGTCATCTTTGATGTAGAGATTCTCAGAACAGCTGACAAGTGGTCATTTGACCGCTGGCTATGTCCCTTCCGTCTTCAAGAGAGCGAGAGTTGCACCCCTTCTCAAAAACCCAACACTCGATCCCTCTGATGTCAACAACTACAGACCAGTATCCCTTCTTTCTTTTCACTCCAAAACTCTTGAGCGTGCCGTCTTTAGCCAACTCTCTCAGAATTACCTTCTTGATCCAAACCAGTCAGGTTTCAAGACTGGTCATTCAACTGAGACTGCTCTTCTCTATGTCACGGAGGCTCTCCGCACTGCTAAAGCTAACTCTCTCTCCTCTGCTCTTGTCCTTCTAGACCTGTCTGCTGCCTTTGATACTGTGAACCATCAGATCCTCCTCTCCACCCTCTCCGAGCTGGGCATCTCCGGCGCGGCTCACTCTTGGATTGCGTCCTACCTGACCGGTCGCTCCTACCAAGTGGCGTGGCGAGAAGCTGTCTCCGCACCACGTGCTCTCACCACTGGTGTCCCCCGGGGCTCAGTTCTAGGCCCTCTCCTATTCTCGCTATACACCAAGTCACTTGGCTCTGTCATATCCTCACATGGCCTCTTCTATCATTGCTACGCAGACGACACACAACTAATCTTCTCCTTTCCCCCTTCTGATAACCAGGTGGCGAATCGCATCTCTGCATGTCTGGCAGACATATCAGTGTGGATGAAGGATCACCACCTCAAGCTGAACCTTGGCAAGACGGAGCTGCTCTTCCTCCCGGGGAAGGACTGCCCGTTCCATAATCTCGCCATCACGGTTGACAACTCCGTTGTGTCCTCCTCCCAGAGTGCGAAGAGCCTTGGTGTGACCCTGGACAACACCCTGTCGTTCTCCGCTAACATCAAGGCGGTGACCCGATCCTGTAGGTTCATGCTCTACAACATTCGGAGAGTATGACCCTGCCTTACACAGGAAGCGGCACAGGTCCTAATCCAGGCACTTGTCATCTCCCGTCTGGATTACTGCAACTCGCTGTTGGCTGGGCTCCCTGCCTGTGCCATTAAACCCCTACAACTCATCCAGAATGCCGCAGCCCGTCTGGTGTTCAACCTTCCCAAGTTCTCTCACGTCACCCCGCTCCTCCGCACACTCCACTGGCTTCCAGTTGAAGCTCGCATCTGCTACAAGACCATGGTGCTTGCCTACGGAGCTGTGAGGGGAACGGCACCTCCATACCTTCAGGCTCTGATCAGTCCCTACACCCAAACGAGGGCATTGCGTTCATCCACCTCTGGCCTGCTTGCTCCCCTACCTCTGCGGAATCACAGTTCCCGCTCAGCCCAGTCAAAACTGTTCGCTGCTCTGGCACCCCAATGGTGGAACAAGCTCCCTCACGACGCCAGGACAGCGGAGTCACTCACCACCTTCCGGAGACATTTGAAACCCCACCTCTTTAAGGAATACCTGGGATAGGATAAAGTAATCCTACAAAGTGTACCAGCAGTCTCCACCATACACTCTTTCACAAACTCCCCTTCAGCAAAAGGCCTGCTATGCTTTGCGATTTTATGTGCCACTACGTAGCTTGCCTTAGTTACGGAGTCTTGAGTAGAGCACCGTTTAGTAAACATATTTTTGGGAGGCTTTTAAGTTTGTGGCAAGTTTTGAGGCCTTCCTTGCCTTTTCCTGAGAGGATAGATTGCTGGCGTAGGTAGCACGCTTGCTTGAAAAATGACGATTGAGATTATATTCCTTAAAAACGGCAACACTTTCTTTGCATATCAGACATACCGCCTTATGTCCAATATTAGTAAAAAAGTATTTTGCTGTCCATTCTCCTTCAAACACACGACATTCATTTTTGAGGGCACTCATTTTTCAAGCAATGAAGTGGCTATGATGACTGAGTGCATTCTGAATCTGACTGTAGGCCCAAATACAGAGCATGCTGCCAGGCTACAGTGCCATCTATAGGAGGTTGTTTGTATATCATGGAATTAGTAATTTTAGGCCCAAAATCGTAACTCAAATATAATAATATTTAATACATTTTAAAAATGTATTGCGGGCCATACTTTGCCCCCCCTTGCTTTAGAGGGTGCCTATTCCGCTTAACGGGACACTGTATCATCTGATTTGTCTGAAGTATGATACTGTATGCGCATGGTTTTATCAAGACTTCCTGCCCAAGATGCAGTAAACTCGATTAAGAATAAGAATTTTTAGGACTGATTAAGATGTAACATATCAAACTAAGTACATGATTATTTTCTTTCTTCCAGGACTTACAGTGGGGGAAAAAATGTATTTAGTCAGCCACCAATTGTGCAAGTTCTCCCACTTAAAAATATGAGAGAGGCCTGTAATTTTCATCATAGGTACACGTCAACTATGACAGACAAATTGAGGAAAAAAAATCCAGAAAATCACATTGTAGGATTTTTTATGAATTTATTTGCAAATTATGGTGGAAAATAAGTATTTGGTCACCTACAAACAAGCAAGATTTCTGGCTCTCACAGACCTGTAACTTCTTCTTTAAGAGGCTCCTCTGTCCTCCACTCGTTACCTGTATTAATGGCACCTGTTTGAACTTGTTATCAGTATAAAAGACACCTGTCCACAACCTCAAACAGTCACACTCCAAACTCCACTATGGCCAAGACCAAAGAGCTGTCAAAGGACACCAGAAACAAAATTGTAGACCTGCACCAGGCTGGGAAGACTGAATCTGCAATAGGTAAGCAGCTTGGTTTGAAGAAATCAACTGTGGGAGCAATTATTAGGAAATGGAAGACATACAAGACCACTGATAATCTCCCTCGATCTGGGGCTCCACGCAAGATCTCACCCCGTGGGGTCAAAATGATCACAAGAACGGTGAGCAAAAATCCCAGAACCACACGGGGGGACCTAGTGAATGACCTGCAGAGAGCTGGGACCAAAGTAACAAAGCCTACCATCAGTAACACACTACGCCACCAGGGACTCAAATCCTGCAGTGCAAGACGTGTCCCCTGCTTAAGCCAGTACATGTCCAGGCCCGTCTGAAGTTTGCTAGAGTGCATTTGGATGATCCAGAAGAGGATTGGGAGAATGTCATATGGTCAGATGAAACCAAAATATAACTTTTTGGTAAAAACTCAACTCGTCATGTTTGGAGGACAAAGAATGCTGAGTTGCATCCAAAGAACACCATACCTACTGTGAAGCATGGGGGTGGAAACATCATGCTTTGGGGCTGTTTTTCTGCAAAGGGACCAGGACAACTGATCCGTGTAAAGGAAAGAATGAATGGGGCCATGTATCATGAGATTTTGAGTGAAAACCTCCTTCCATCAGCAACGGCATTGAAGATGAAACGTGGCTGGGTCTTTCAGCATGACAATGATCCCAAACACACCACCCGGGCAACGAAGGAGTGGCTTCGTAAGAAGCATTTCAGGGTCCTGGAGTGGCCTAGCCAGTCTCCAGATCTCAACCCCATAGACAATCTTTGGAGGGAGTTGAAAGTCTGTGTTGCCCAGCAACAGCCCCAAAACATCACTGCTCTAGAGGAGATCTGAATGGAGGAATGGTCCAAAATACCAGCAACAGTGTGTGAAAACCTTTTGAAGACTTACAGAAAACGTTTGACCTGTGTCATTGCCAACAAAGGGTATATAACAAAGTATTGAGAAATGTTTGTTATTGACCAAATACTTATTTTCCACCATAATTTGCAAATAAATTCATTAAAAATCCTACAATGTGATTTTCTGGATTTTTTTCTTCTCATTTTGTCTGTCATAGTTGACGTGTACCTATGATGACAATTACAGGCCTCTCTCATCATTTTAAGTGGGAGAACTTGCACAATTGGTGGCTGACTAAATACTTTTTTCCCCACTGTATGGAATGTCCAAAACCAAGTTTTCTGATACGTTTACCAATGATTCTGTATCTCTCCCTTTGAAATGCTTTCTGAGGCAGGTGCCTTGGGAGAACAGTTAGTATAAAGGTACCTGAATCCGGCTGTTAAAGGAGCTCCAAATTAAGTAAGGCCTGGCCATTGTGTTTGTTTTTACCCTATGTTTTACCACACACGCCAGCACCCACACACAACCCACCTGTTATGAATATTTGTTAGTGGTGTTAATACTGTGTTTGATTTATTGTGTGGGGTCTTTTTATTTTGGTTTTAGTGGGTTTCTCACGGGTTAGAAAGTATGCACCTTAAAGGGTACACAAATGACATTTTCGGAAGTATCTATTGTTCTTGTTTTGGTTACACACATGTAAATTCTCCTGATACGAAATGTACTGAAAAACCCAATGTAAACCTGGTACACGAAATGTTTGAAATATTTGAAATGTCTTTAAATAATGAGTCTGATGTACAGGGAAAGAAAAGGGAAAGAAACACTCACTTAATGGGGTGGAATGACCTCTGATCTCTGTTTTGAATTTCTGGTGAGGCCTGATCACCCTCACTAGAAAGGCTAGAGACATTGGGTGAGATTTAAATGTAATATGTAAACACTGATAATTAGGAAGAAGTTTATAATTTATCAATAGTCCTATGTGTGATTCGGACCATGAAATGGAGAGAGAGAGAGCGCTGCCCCTGAATGAGGGACACCTGTCTCTAGTCTATTTTACTATTCCTTGAATTACCTTATGGGATACAATTATTTTAAGATGGTGTTATCAAGGGTTGTAATTCAAATTTGATGTGTTATTTTGATTTAACCGGCAGTGGGGTTTTTTTTTTGGGGGGCATTAATCATGTTGTTGTTTTGTTTGTTTTGTGTGTATTGTTGTTGTTTTGTTTGTTTTGTGTGTATTGTTGTTGTTGTTTTGTTTGTTTTGTCTTGATTAAATTCAAATCTCACCAGATTGGGACTGCTGGATGGTCGGGATTTCTCCCTAAGGATTAGCACTAACTCCCTGACCCTGTAACTCTCCGGTGAGATCGCCAAGATGATGGTTTCAACTGTGTGTTGTTATTCTCTTTGACATTTGTCCTAGACATTTGTATTAATAATATTGATAGAAGTTATAATTTTTCATACAGTGAATAGTTTGTCTGGATTTCCTGAATCAGAAATGCCCTAAACTAAACTGTTGTTCTGGTCTGTCCTCTCTCTCGTTATGGTGAAGGTGACCACAGATGGTATCTAGATGCATGGAAGGGATAATTCGACCAAGAATAGTGTAAGCCTCACCCACTCTAACTGGCTGAAGTAATGGTGACAATGGCGTTCACTATGGCCCTGTCCTTCACCACTTCTACCTGAGTCTGAGCCAGCAACCTGTACACAGCATCCAGTCGAAGCTATCAACTGCCTTTTCTCTCATGCCTTTTCTCTCAGGAGTGCGACATGAGTCCACATGGAGTGAGCATGGAGAGAGATCCCGTCCAAACTTCTCTCATGCTGCTGGTGTACTGGTCGGAAAATGGACAAGACATAATGGACCGTAAAGGATGGTGGCGGCTCAGGTGAGAGATTTGTCTGCTTGGGAAAATCAGATTATTCGCCAGATATTGAAATCAGGACATTATCAAGGGCCATCCACGCAAGGCCCATGAACATGAACATGTGCCATTGGGAGGACGAACTGAAACACTATCTGAAGAAGAAAATGAAGAAACGGCAGAAGAATGAGTGCCGGGAGGGAGAGGGCTGGTCAACCGTGCCCGTAATTTATTTAGGCTTGTCCAAAATTGTTTATTTGGGGTATCAGGTTGCTTGTGGAGGTCTGCACACTGCGAAATGTATAGTAATTTAGACAAAAAATGCATTGAGATACCGATCTGTCATTAACATGCCACTCGCGACAAAAGCTCCAGCTGAAATGTCATTGCCAGAATGTAACGATAATTATTACAGAGTGATAAGAGGAGGGAATGTGAAGGAACATTTTATGTTTGTGCTTTTCTAATAACCAATTTGACTAGGTTCATGCAAGTGACTGATTGATCGTGCCTGGGAGGAATCCTCACTATCAGTATAAGCAATTTGGCAGTACAGCCAGAACATTGTTTTGAGAACTGAAAGGGGTGTCTCAGTTTCAAGGTCTCAGCTTGGAGAGAAGAAGCCTTGTGGTATTGGTCGGTCACATGCATGAACCAAACGTTAATGATTAATTAATTATGAATAATGAATAAGCTAAATCATGGAAATATAACTTGTCTTTGTAAGCAGTAAATAAGAGAACTAATGGGACTGCCCCGGGAGATCACGACCGACATATACTATGGTGCATTAAGTTTGTTGGAACCTCTCCAGCTTGCTGATAATAAAGAATTATTCATTTTATATTGACTTCAGGTGTCCCTGGTGGTAATGTCCACGACATAACCATTATGAATTCATGCCTAAACGTAATGCTTTAACCCAATCCAAAACCTTGACCCTTAACTTAACCATTCAGAAGGAATGCCTAGACTTAATGCTATCCAAAACCTTAACCCTTAATCTTAAAATTAGATGTTTGGAGCAACTTCAAAATTTGACGTTTGGAGAAAAGTGCCAAAACGTCTCATTCTGCAGTGAGACTGTGAGAATGTGTTAATTTAGCAGTCTTATGGCTAGGGGGTAGAAGCTGTAGATGCTCTGGTATCGTTTGCTGGACGGTAGCAGAGTGAACAGTCTATGGCTTTGGTGGATGAAGTCTTTAGCAATTTTTTGGGCCTTCCTCTGACACCGTCTTATAGGAGGTCCTGGATGGCAGTCCGTCCGCACCACCCTCTGTAGAACCTTGCGGTCGAGGGTGGTGCATTTGCCATACCAAGCGCAGATGCAGCCAGTCAAGATGCTCTTGATGGTGCAGCTGTTGACATGCACACACACACACACATACTGGTAGCAATGTCATTCCGTTGTGGTAATGTGAAATCTAGAATTAGGAAGAAGTTGAGTTCCTGTTGCAACATGGGAACTTACTTCACTTCTACCCATCTATGCACTTGATTGCTTAGATTCATTGCACATTGTGATATTGTCACGATCGTTGAGAGACGGGTCAGACCAAGGTGCAGCGTGGTATGCAGACATATTTATTAATGACGATAAACACTTGACAAAACAACAAAAGCAACATAACGTGAAGTCCTATGGGCTATACTCACAACAAGCCTAACAGGAACAGAAACACAAGTCAAGATCCCACAACTAAG
Source organism: Coregonus clupeaformis (assembly GCF_020615455.1). Lineage (NCBI taxonomy): Eukaryota > Metazoa > Chordata > Actinopteri > Salmoniformes > Salmonidae > Coregonus > Coregonus clupeaformis. Next base: position 69,387 of record NW_025533981.1, read on the forward strand.
GTAGGCAACCAGCGACAGCTGCCTCTGATTGGGAATCACACCCGGCCAAACATAGAAAGATCAACCTAGATCTCAACCGAAAACTCACACCCTGACCCAACAAACAAGAGTTCTCTCGATCAGGTCGTGACAGTACCCCCACCCCCCCAAAGGTGTGTACTCCGGCCGCACCAACCTGACTCATTTGGGGAGGGTCCGGGTGGGCATTCAGCCTCGGAGGCGGATCCGGCTCCGGGCGTGACGACCTCTCCCTCTCTGCCTCCCCGTTGCGCCCCTGGTCTGGTCTGGACCTCGGCGCGATGCTTCCCTTCTCCTTCCTCCCACGATGCACCAAGCCCTGTCTGGACCCTGGTGTGGGAGACCCCGAACCTGGAGAGGGGCTGACGTCTGGGCCTGGAGTAGAGCCGTAGCTGAACTGGACCCCGGTGGAGCGGACTGCTCTGGCTCCGGAGTGGAGCCGCTGACCGGAGCTGGACTAGGCACCGGTGGAGCGGACTGCTCTGGGGTCTCCCACACCAGGGTCCAGACCAGGAGAGGGGCTGACGTCTGGGCCTGGAGTAGAGCCGCTGACCGGAGCTGGACTAGGCACCGGTGGAGCGGACTGCTCTGGCTCTGGAGTGGAGCAGCTGAGCGGAGCTGAACTGGACCCCGGTGGAGCGGACTGCCCTGGCTCCGGAGTGGAGCAGCTGAGCGGAGCTGAACTGGACCCCGGTGGAGCAGACTGCCCTGGCTCCGGAGTGGAGCCGCTGACCGGAGCTGGACTGGGCACCGGTGGAGCGGACTGCGCTGGCTCCGGAGTGGATCCACTGACTGGAGCTGAACTGGACCCCGGTGGAGCAGACTGCTCTGGCACTGGACTGGAGCAGCTGACCGGGGCTGGACTAGGCACCGGTAGAGCGGATTACTCTGGCACTGGAATGGAGCCGCTGACCGGAGCTGGTACTCCAGCTGTATCAGGCTGGAGACACGCACCCCTGGTTTGGTGCGGGGAGCAGGTACAGGACATACCGGGCTGGCGACAGGAACCACTGGTTTGGTGCGAGGAGCTGGCACAGGCCTTACCGGGCTGTGGAGGCGCACTGGAGGTCTGGAGCTTAGAGCTGGCACAACCTGTCCTGGCTGGATGCCCACTTTCGCACGGCACGTGCGGGGTGCTGGCACAGGACGCACTGGGCTGTGAATGCGCACTGGCGACACAGTGCGTATCTCCGCATACCTAGGTTCCTCAATAAACACACGCTCCTTTTGTTGGCTGACCAGCTCCTCTCCCCGTGCCTCCACTATTTCCTTCTCCCTACGGGCCTCCTTCAGCGCCTCCTCTTTAAGGGAGCTCTCCTGCTCTATTCTCCCTATCAGCCCCCGTAATGTGGTGGCCTCCTCTCTTAAACTCTCGATCCGCACGTCTTGGAGGACCTCTAAAATAGCGGCCCCCTCCTCTATAGTCAGCCCTTTCACGGCCTCCTGCTGCCTCATCGTCCACCCTGTGTGCCCCCCAATTTTTTTTTATTGGGGCTGCTTCTCGGGCTTTCTTATTAATTAATTAATTAATATGCCATTTAGCAGACGCTTTTATCCAAAGCGACTTACAGTCATGCGTGCATACATTTTTTTTTTGTGTGTGTTTTTTTTTTGACCGAGTCCTTTTGAGTCTCCGTTTCTCCTCTCCTGCCTGGGCTTCCTCCTTCGCCCAGGGTCCTCTACCAGCCAATATCTCCTCCCAAGTCCAAAATGTCTTTCCCACCTGTGTCCAGGGTGTCTGCTGCTCCTGGGCACGCTGCTTGGTCCGTTGGTGGTGGTATCTTCTGTCACGATCGTTGAGAGACGGGTCAGACCAAGGTGCAGCGTGGTATGCATACATATTTATTAATGACGATAAACACTTGACAAAACAACAAAAGCAACGTAACGTGAAGTCCTATGGGCTATACTCACAACAAGCCTAACAGAAACACGAGTCAAGATCCCACAACTAAGGTAGGCAACCAGGCTACTTAAGTATGATCCCCAATCAGAGACAACGAGTGACAGCTGCCTCTGATTGGGAATCACACCCGGCCAAACATTGAAAAATCAACCTAGATCTACAACATAGAAATACACTAACATAGATCTCAACCGAAAACTCACACCCTGACCCAACCAACAAGAGTTCTCTCGATCAGGGCGTGACAGATATTCTATTTTATTCTAAGGAACCTCAGATGTGTATGCAATAAAGGGTTAGGTTGATTAATTACACTTTCATTGGAGAGCATCATGTAAAACATAAGGGTAAGGAGCTGTCCAAATATACACTGAGTGTATAAAACATTATGAACACCTGCTCTTTCCATGACATAGACTGACCATGTGAATCCAGGTGAAAACTATGATCCCTTATTGATGTCACCTGTTAAATCCACTTCAATCAGTGTAGACCAAGGGGAGGAGATGGGTTAAATAAGTATTTTTAAGCCTTAAGACAATTGAGACATGGATTGTGTATGTATGCCATTCAGAGGGTGAATGGGCAAGAGTGCCTTTGAACGGGGTATGGTAGTAGGTGCCAGGTGTACCGGTTTGTGTCAAGAACTGCAACGCTGCTGGGTTTTTCACGCTCAACAGTTTCCCGTGTGTTTCAAGAATGATCCACCACCCAAAGGACATCCAGTCAACGCAGGCCAGTGGTCGAAAACGGTTCATTGATGAAAGAGGACAAAAGAGCCTGACACGAATTGTGCAGAGCAACAGACAGGCTACAGTTAGTCAACTGACAGTCCAGTACAACATTGGTGCCCAAAGACCAATAAAATAATGCACAACTCGTCATACCTTGATACAAATGGGGTATGGCAGCTGATGACCTTACAGTGTTCCACTTCTTTCAGCAAAAAACAAGAAACTGTGGTTGCAGTGGGCTAAGGAATGAAAACACTGGACACTGGAGAAATGGAAAAACATTCCCTGGTCTGATGAATCCCAGTTCCTGCTGTTTCACGCTGAGGGGAGGACTAGGATATGGAGAAAACCACGAGTACATTTACATTTACATTTACATTTTAGTCATTTAGCAGACGCTCTTATCCAGAGCGACTTACAGGAGCAATTAGGGTTAAGTGCCTTGCTCAAGGGCACATTTACGTCATTTAGCAGACGCTCTAGTCCAGAGCGACTCACAAATTGATGCATTCACCCTATAGCCAGTGGGATAACCACTTTACAATTTTTTTGGGGGGGTAGAAGGATTACTTTATCCTATCCCAGGTATTCCTTAAAGAGGTGGGGTTTCAAATGTCTCCGGAAGGTGGTGAGTGACTCCGCTGTCCTGGCGTCGTGAGGGAGCTTGTTCCACAATTGGGGTGCCAGAGCAGCGAACAGTTTTGACTGGGCTGAGCGGGAACTATGCTTCCGCAGAGGAAGGGGAGCCAGCAGGCCAGAGGTGGATGAACGCAATGCCCTCGTTTGGGTGTAGGGACTGATCAGAGCCCGAAGGTACAGAGGTGCCGTTCCCCTCGCTGCTCCAAAGGCAAGCACCATGGTCTTGTAACGGATGCGAGCTTCAACTGGAAGCCAGTGGAGTGTGCGGAGGAGGCGGGTGACGTGAGAGAACTTGGGAAGGTTGAACACCAGACGGGCTGCGGCATTCTGGATGAGTTGTAGGGGTTTAATGGCACATGCAGGGAGGCCAGCCAACAGCGAGTTGCAGTAATCCAGACGGGAGATGACAAGTGCCTGGATTAGGACCTGTGCCGCTTCCTGTGTAAGGCAGGGTCGTACTCTCCGAATGTTGTAGAGCATGAACCTGCAGGAGCCAGACATGCAGAGATGCGATTCGCCACCTGGTTATCAGAAGGGGGAAAGGAGAAGATTAGTTGTGTATCGTCAGCGTAGCAATGATAGGAGAGGCCGTGTGAGGATATGACAGAGCCAAGTGACTTGGTGTATAGGGAGAAAAGGAGAGGGCCTAGAACTGAGCCCTGGGGGACACCAGTGGTGAGAGCACGTGGTGCGGAGACAGCTTCTCGCCACGCCACTTGGTAGGAGCGACCGGTCAGGTAGGACGCAATCCAGGAGTGAGCCGCGCCGGAGATGCCCAGCTCGGAGAGGGTGGAGAGGAGGATCTGATGGTTCACAGTATCAAAGGCAGCAGACAGGTCTAGAAGGACAAGAGCAGAGGAGAGAGAGTTAGCTTTAGCAGTGCGGAGAGCCTCCGTGACACAGAGAAGAGCAGTCTCAGTTGAATGACCAGTCCTGAAACCTGATTGGTTTGGATCAAGAAGGTCATTCTGAGAGAGATAGCAAGAGAGTTGGCTAAAGACGGCACGCTCAATAGTTTTGGAAAGAAAAGAAAGAAGGGATACTGGTCTGTAGTTGTTGACATCAGTGGGGTCGAGTGTTGGTTTTTTGAGAAGGGGAGCAACTCTCGCTCTCTTGAAGACGGAAGGGACATGGCCAGCGGTCAAGGATGAGTTGATCAGCGAGGTGAGGTAGGGGAGAAGGTCACCGGAGATGGTCTGGAGAAGAGAGGAGGGGATGGGGTCAAGCGGGCAGGTTGTTGGGCGGCCTGCAGTCACAAGTCGCAGGATTTTATCTGGAGAGAGAGGGGAGAAAGAAGTCAAAGCATAGGGTAGGGCAGTGTGAGCAGGACCAGCAGTGTCATTAGACTTAACAAACGAGGATCGAATGTCGTCAACCTTCTTTTCAAAGTGGTTGACGAAGTCATCCACAGAGAGAGAGGAGGGGGGGGAGGATTCAGGAGGGAGGAAAATGTGGCAAAGAGCTTCCCTAGGGTTAGAGGCAGATGCTTGGAATTTAGAGTGGTAGAAGGTGGCCTTAGCAGCAGAAACAGATGAAGAAAATGTAGAGAGGAGGGAGTGAAAAGATGCCAGGTCGGCAGGGAGTTTAGTTTTCTTCCATTTCCGCTCCGCTGCCCGGACCTCTGTTCTGTGAGCTCGCAATGAGTCATCAAGCCACGGAGCTGGAGGGGAGGACCGAGCCGGCCGGGAGGATAGGGGACACAGAGAGTCAAAGGATGCAGAAAGGGAGGAGAGGAGGGTTGAGGAGGCAGAATCAGGAGATTGGAGGGAGAAGGATTGAGCAGAGGGAAGAGATGATAGGATGGAAGAGGAGAGAGTAGTGGGAGAGAGAGAGCGAAGGTTGCGGCGGCGCATTACCATCTGTGTAGGGGCAGAGTGAGTAGTGTGGGAGGAGAGCGAGAGAGAAAAGGAAACAAAGTAGTGGTCGGAGACATGGAGGGGAGTTGCAGTGAGATTAGTAGAGGAGCAGCATCTAGTGAAGATGAGGTCAAGCGTATTGCCTGCCTTGTGAGTAGGGGGGACGGTGAGAGGGTGAGGTCAAAAGAGGAGAGGAGTGGAAAGAAGGAGGCAGAGAGAAATGAGTCAAATGTGGACATAGGGAGGTTGAAATCCCCCAAAACTGTGAGGGGTGAGCCATCCTCAGGAAAGGAACTTATCAAGGCGTCAAGCTCATTGATGAACTCTCCAAGGGAACCTGGAGGGCGATAGATGACAAGGATATTAAGCTTAAATGGGCTAGTGACTGTGACAGCATGGAATTCAAATGAGGAGATAGACAGATGGGTTAGGGGAAAATTTGAGAATGTCCACTTGGGAGAGATGAGGATTCCTGTACCACCACCCCTCTGACCAGATGCTCTCGGGGTATGCGAGAACACATGGTCAGACGAGGAGAGAGCAGTAGGAGTAGCAGTGTTTTCAGTGGTAATCCATGTTTCCGTCAGCGCCAGGAAGTCGAGGGACTGGAGGTTGGCATAGGCTGGGATGAAGTCAGCTTTGTTGGCAGCAGAACGGCAGTTCCAGAGGCTGCCTGAGACCTGGAACTCCAGGTGTGGGGTGCGTGCAGGGACCACCAGGTTAGAGAGGCAGCAGCCACGCGGTGTGGTGCGTTTGTGTAGCCTGTGCAGAGAGGAGAGAACAGGGATAGGCAGAGGCATAGTTGACAGGCTGTAGCAAATGGCTACAAAAATGCAGAGGAGATCGGAATGAAATGAGCTAAGCATCTGGGAGAGGAGAGAGCAGGGCCTCCCTCACCAAAAACTTCTACCTCAGAAACTAAAATTGTTTCACTGAACCACCCGAACAAAAACTCTCCCAACTTCCACCTTTAGAAATCAGAATTGTTGTGAACCACAGCGGTTCAATGTTTAAAGGAATAGACTCAACCCACTTTATTCAGCTAGCTAACTATGACACCATAGCTAACTAGCATGATAGCATCCAATAACAATAACACACAGTTTAGCACCAACACTTGGTCACAACAAACCACCAATAGTGTGTTAACTAGCTAACTAGCATGCTAGCATCCAGTAACACACAGTTTAGCACCAACACTTGGTCACAACAAACCACCAATAGTGTGTTAACACACTAAACAGATCATTCGTGTCTGTGTCAAGTTCCTTTCATGACGCAGCAATGATTAAACGTTGGCTAGCTAGGACAAGTATATTGTATTTAGCTACTACAGTACAGTTAGCTGGTCGTGTTGGGTAGCTAGCAATGGCCACTGTGTTGACTTTGTTTGAAGAACGGCTAGCTAGCTAGCTTCGTGCTACACCCGGCACACAATGGCTACTGTGTTGACTCTGACTCTGTTCGAAAAACGGCTAGTTAGCTCAGCCGTGCTACAGCCGGCACGGCCGAAGACACTGCCAACCTACAGTAACTACCCACAACAACCCACGATGCCTAGCTATGACGCCATAGCTAACTAGCATGCTAGCATCCATTAACACACAGTTTAGCACCAATACTTGGTTACAACAAACTGCCAAGAGTGTGTTAACACACTAAACAGATAATTCATGTCCGTGTCTAGTTCCTTTCATAACGCATAACGCAGCAAAAATTAAACGTTGGCTAGCAGCACATTAACATTGGAAACAGCTCTCCACCGTTGCTAAACGTTACCAGTAGCTACCCGCTAGCTAGCTAGCCTCGTGCTTCGATACTAACCTACAATAATTACCTACGGAAACCTACAATAACAACAATACTAACCTACAATAACTACAATACCTAACTACAACTAACTACCTACCTACGATCTAATACATGGTTTAAGCTTTACTCAACACCATATGCATCCATCATGCCGCGTGTCAACATTGCAGGCTAGTGGTGGTGGTGTGACGGTGTGGGATGTGTTTTAATAGCACACATTGGGCCTCTTGATAAACTGAACATCATTGCCAATCAGGTGCATCCCTTCATCGCAGCAGTGTATCCATCTGTGAATGTATTATCCATCTGTGAATTCATTTTTTCACCAGGATAATGCCCCATGCCACAAGGATAGGATTGTCCAGGAATGGTTCCACGAACACGATGGTGAATTCAGCTTACTGCAGTGGCCTGCCCAGTCACCAGGTCACAATCTAATTGAGCCTCTGTGGGATGAGATGGAACAAGCTATTTAGAGTAGAGAGCCATTACCAGCCAACTTAACACAACTGTGGGAAGCATTGGAGTCAACATGGACCAGCATCCCTGTGGATTGCTTTCGACACCTTGTAGAGTCCATACCCCAATAAATTGATAATGTTTTGTACACTCAGTGTGTTTGCATTGTGCACAAACGTACTGCAAAGTCATCATCTTAACTGTGTTATTCAGGACAGAGTGTTTGTAAGGTCACATATTGGTCAAGGAGGCCAAAAGGAGACATATATTTTATTATTGCATATTATAAAAGTGATATAACACTATATTACTTATATTGATGGTTAACAAGGCACACTTTATTCACATTTCTGTGTTGACCTGCAGACTCACACACATACACACACACACACGCATGAGTACAGGCAGAGGACCTGAAATTCTGGGACGATTCAACTTCAGTCCATACGGTAGTAATGGCAGGTAGCTTAGTGGTTAAGAGCGTAGTGCCAGTAACCGAAAGGTCGCTGGTTCTAATCCCTGAGCCGACTAGGTGAATAATCTGTCGATGTGCCCTTGAGCAAGGCACTTAACCCTAATTGCTCCTGTATGTCGCTCTGGATAAGAGCGTCTGCTAAATGACTAAAATGTAATCAGGCTGTTTGAGAATGTGATGTAACTTCAGGACATCAGTGTTGTCTAAATCCCCTC